>NC_053023.1:336863199-337077493 GCF_003073215.2 Triticum urartu | reverse complement strand
TATCACTAAGCACATGAAGCAAGAGGCTCATTAAGCAACACCTCATCCCTCCTTAATAGTATTGGCTTTTCCTACGGACTCAATGTGATCTTGGATCACTAAAATATAAAATGAAGAGTCTTGAGCTTTTGAGCTTGAGCCAATCCATTGTCCTTAGCATTTTGAGGGTTCCACTTTCACATCCATGCCATGCCAATCATTGAGCTTTCCTGAAATAATTATCTTGAAATAGTATTAGCTCAATGAGCTATATGTTGTTATGAATTACCAAAACCACCTAGGGATAGTTGCACTTTCAATCTCCCCCTTTTTGGTAATTGATAACAACATATAGATCAAAGCTTCGACAAATGATAATAAGCATGAAATATATCGTCGCTTTGAGAAGTATGTGATAAGTAAGAGCTCCCCCTAAATTTGTGCATATTTAAAATTTGCTTTGGACTGTAAATGCACAAAGAGTTAGAGTCATGGGTTACTCTTTCATGTCACATACATCTTGGTGGAGCGCTCAAAATGATAAGAATGAAATATATGCACTCATCACCAAGAATAGTGGATGATCACAAACGATAGATAGAATGATAATATTTAAGCAAGCATTAAGCAAACATTAAGTGTAGCTTATGATCAAACACATGATCATCGATGTCTCACAAGCATAAGGACGTAGTATCTCACACGCAAGCAAACAAAGTTTCGAAAAACCACCAAATAAAGCAAGAGAGAAAAGCAACACTCTCTCTCTCGAAGCCTATGATCTATACATCTTCTCCCCCTTTGGCAACAAGTTACCAAAAAGTTCCTAGAAAATGCATAGCACTAGATCGACGCTCAGGCTTGATCTTAAGGTGGTGGTGGAGTCCGGATCACTCCAAGGACGAAGGCTTCGGTAGACGCTGAAGTAGTCGCTGGAGTTGGAGCTAAAGTAGACGCTGGAGCTGAGGCTGTAGCTGATGCTGAAGTTGTAGCTCTGGTGTCAGCAACTGGCAGTGCAGACGACCTCGGGCCTCGTGGCACTCTAGAAAAAGCATGAGTCATGGTTCTGCCTCTCCTCTCATTCATGTCCTCCTGGAGCTGCTCCACTGCAGACTGAACTTCTGTTACCTTGACATCCATGTGATCCTTCCATCCGGGTAGAAGTGTGATGTGGAGTAGAATTGCATGATTAGCTCATCATTCCACTTTGTGAGCTTCTGCCCAACAAAGTCTGCAACTCCACATGCACTAAAGCTGTCATACACTCCGGGGTAGTACTCTTCATGTTCCTTCATGTAGGTCCAGTCGACCCATCTCATGTCACAAACGATTGGCTTCTTGCCAAGCAAAACAGTCTCATAAAAATCTTGCTGCTCCTTGGTGTGAAATCTGTAATCCACAGCAGTCCTTCTCCTAGAAGCATACGGATCTGCTTCTCTCCACTTCCTCAGCCCTGAATCTCTCCTGTGCTTCATATCCTCAGCCACCGGATGAGCATCATTGTCGTCTGGGATCTTGGGCTTGAGCTTTCTAAGGACACTCTCTTCCTCTTCTTCAGTAGCTTCAGGCACTGGGGCCTTGTTCTTTTCTGCAGCAGGTATACTCCTTGTGTTTCTCTTTGGTGCTGTCTTAGGCTTAGATGCAGCCTTGGGTGCTTCCTTGGGCTTGGATGCAGTTGTTCCTGACCTTATGGCATCTCCCATAAGTTTGGCTGCCTTGGGCGCTGGTGCAGCTGCCTCTTCTTCCTCCTCCTCTTCTACCATGATGGAGGTCTTGCCAAGGACTCTAGCCACAGTCTTCTTCACTCTCTCTTTCCTCTTCTTGCCCTCAGCTGCAACGGGCTCAATGGGAGCAGGCTTCTCAGTTGAGGCTCTAGCCTTTGACATGGGCTGCCTGCCTGCTGGCCTTTTGATTTTCAGGCCTGGCTTTGAGCCTTGAGCTGGCTCAACTCTCTTGGAAGTGGCCTCTTCCTCTGCCACATAGTCCTCATCTTCAGAATCAGACGTTCTCTTCTTCCTTTGACGTGTGGCAGCCTTAGGCAGATTGCTGGGGGTGCTCCTGCTGCCATCATCTGAGGAACTTGAGGGGCTAGTGCCCTCACTCAACTGCACTTGCTGCTCTGACAAGTTTTGGCTGTCACTCTGGTCTGACATGTTGCAAACTGACTGCTGACCCTGTGAATAGATTATAGATGAGATAGAGTGGATGAGCATCACAAAAAGCAGAGATTTTTGCAAAAAGAATGATCCAAAAACTTAGTTTTAGTTTCCCACTGAAATCATCTCGGATCTACCGATTTTCAAACTCGGTGATACCGAAGCAGTTTTGGAACCTAAACTAGTGAACCTCGGTAGGACCGAGTCACAGTTCGGTGGCACCGAGACTGCTAGGGTTTCACTGAGTTCAAAAATCGGTCACACCGATAAGTAATTCTCGGTCAGACCGAGTCTCACTTGTGCAATGGCGTAAGCCAAATCGGTGGGACCGAGTTTTTCAACTCGGTGGGTCCGAGATGGTTTCGGCGGAAACCTAAACCTAGAATTTTCGAATCAAACCTAATCTATGAGCGTTTTGACTGGATAGAAGTGTTTCAATCGTGGCAAGAATCAATATGATCACAATGTGCTAGGAATCAAATTGAGGAATAGCACAAAGATCAAATCCATACCCTAGTTCGGCGGGGACTTGCTACGGCGGCAACGGCGGGGCAGAAATCCCGTTGACGGCGACGGAGACCAGCGACTGGAGGCTGCTGGTGGCGAGAAGACGATCCGGAGACCTCGGGGGCAGAGCAGGCTATCGCGCGGGCAAAGGGGTTCGAAGAAATTTCCAAATTTTGCCCGTGACTATATATAGCCCGACCCTGTCGGTGTGACCGAGTTGAACAACTCGGTGGCACCGAGATTCATAACTGCGTGCAGTTACTGAAACTCGGTGAGACCGAAAGGTTCAAATCGGTTGCATCGAGATCGAAAACCTAGATCAATTTAATGATCTCGGTAGGACCGAAAGTGGAGTATCGGTCAGACCGAGAATCATAAAGAGGTTTTGGAAGTTTAAGTCTATGACGAATCGGGGACTCCGAGCGCTCCTCACACAGAGTGGTTCGAATCTGACTTGATCAAATTTTGTGATGCAGCATGAATAGAGTTTGAGACGAGAAAAGTATAGATAGCTAGAGGAGGTTCTTAGGCATTTTTGTCCATCCATTTGGCAAAAGAAGATAAAGCCAAACAATCAAAGCAACAAGTGGATGTCCTCGAATGAGTAAAATATGCAATCAGCATGCTCACACAATAAGATAGCAAATGAAATATGTGGCAAAGCATGCACAACCAATTCTAGCATCTATCAAGCAATTTACGATGACTAGGTCATCTATATATGAGTATATTGACTTAGGAGTCAAGTGAACACTTGATCGTAGGTCATACTCATCGTTTAAGCTCAAGTGGGGTTACCACTTTTACATAAAGTATTGTTTTGTTCACATCTTTAGAGTTGCTTTAGCTCAAGTCTTAGAGTAAAGCTCCCCCTAGATGTGATATCCCCCTTAAGAGGGATGAACTAACCTTGGGTTTTGTCGATGATGACTTCATGTAAATATTGAAGATGTGGATGCTCAATGTTGATGTAGATCTCTTGGAGCTATCCATTTGAGTGAATTGCACTTTCAATACCTACATGGGTTAGTCCCACAAGAAACAAACAAAGATATCCATAGACATAGAGTGATGCACACAAAAGATGATGTCCATGAAAACTTTTAGGTTACCTTGTCCCTTGTCTTACCAACAAGAGGGTTTGTGACTCCTTGAACTAGTGCAAAATGTGGAAGTTGATTGCACTTGTTCTTGCCAAAATGATAAGAGTGAAGTATGTTGGCGGAGTCACCCTCGAGAATTCTCTAGTTCTTCTTCTTTTGGATCCACATCATCTTGATGGGAATCCTTGGAGTTGTAATCGTACTTGATGAAGTAGAGCTTGAAGTAGTCTTGGGAATCCACTTGACTAAGGTCTTAGGAACTTCTTCAAATGCATCAATTTCCTCTTGAAGCTTGTCCTTGCCTTTTTGCTCGTAGTCTTGTGGTGGAAGATCATCTTGAGCTTGTGTCCCCTTGAAAGAAGTATACTTCTCTTGTTGAGGAACAAACTTTGTCTTGGGGTATTGATCTTCTTCCCATTCAACTCCATTGGCATTGAATTTTCGTTCAAAACCAACACCTTGATTCTTCCGGTGCATTCCTTGCTTGCGCACAATTTCATCGAATTGCTTACTCCCGGCAAGGCTTTTGTACACTCCTTTCTCTATAATTCCCTTCAATAAGCTATTTTCTTGCTCAAGTGTAACTTGGCTAACAGAATCATTAGTGGAATCAAGAGAACTACTAGAAGCAACAATATTGAATTTAGCATGATCATTGTTACAACTAGAGAAAGAATCTTTCTTGTTAGACTTGACTTGAGGCATGTAAGTGGATAAGAGTAAACGCTTGGCAATGTAAGAAGAACTTTTCTTGCGGAGATCATCATTGATTGCCTTTAAGAACTCATGCTCTTGCTCAAGATTGAGCTTTTCAAAGCGTAGCTTCTCATGAGCCCTTAAAAGTTCTCGATGATCTTCGAAGATAGTGTCATGAGCTAACTTAAGAGTTTTTAGTTCTTTAGTTAGAGCCTCAATCTTCTCCTTATCATTGTCATTCGTTTTATCTTGATTAGCATGATTAGTTGGTCTTTCATCATAGTATTCATCACTAGAGTTGTCACCAAGCAAATCATCACCTAACAAGTCATCTTCATCACTATTGAAATTAACATATTCGGGGTGTGTTACCTTAGGACCTTTGGCCATGAAGCATCTTCCAATTTCTTCATTTGGTGAGTCAAATATGTCGTAGGAGTTGGTTGACACAAGTGCTAGACCGGCAACACCTTCATCTTGAGTATCTTCGGTGTCGGAGTGATAACTTCTCTCGGAGTGGCTGTCGGAGTCGGAGCCGGATACCCATTCACCAACATGAGGTTGATGTCTTCGTCTTGTGTAGCTCCTTGATGATTTTTCCTTCCTTTCCGAATCCTTGCTTCTCCGTGAGTATCTTCGTTCATAACGATCATCTCTACTCCTTCTCTCTCTTGGTGGTGATCCTTTGCTTCTTCTTTTTGGAGAATCTTCTCTTTTCTTGTAGGGAGCCGTACACTCATTGAAATAGTGTTCGGGTCTTCCACAATTGTAATAGTTTCTCTCTCGACTAGAAGATCTTTTGTCATTGTAGGACCTTGATTTGGAGCTTCTATCTTTGCTTCTACTCTTGTAGAACTTGTTGAAGTTTTTCACCATTAAGCTCAATTCTTCATTGAAGTCTTGTTTCTCACTTGATGATGTAGGGGCTTCACATGAGGCTTTATAGGCACCACTTGATTTGTTGTGAAGTTCCTCTTTATCCTTAAGTGACATCTCATGAGCAACAATTTTTCCAATCACTTCCGTTGGCTTGAGATCTTTGTAATTGGGCATCATTTGAATCAATGTGCACACGGTATCATATTTTCCATCCAAGGCTCTTAGGATCTTCTTGATGATGAATTTATCGGTCATCTCTTCACTTCCTAAGCCAGCAATCTCATTTGTGATGAGAGCAAGCCTAGAGTACATTTCAACGACACCTTCACCATCCTTCATCTTGAACTTGTCAAGTTGGCTTTGAAGCACATCCAACTTGGATTACTTGACGGAGTCGGTACCTTCGTGCATATCAATCAAAGTGTCCCAAATTTCCTTTGCATTCTCAAGGCGGCTGATTTTGTTGAATTCTTCGGGGCACAATCCGTTGAAGAGAATATCACAAGCTTGAGCATTGTATTGCAACATCTTCAACTCATCCGCGGTAGCTTCACGGTTTGGTTCTTTCCCATCAAAGAAGTCACCTTGCAAACCAACACACACAATAGCCCAAACAGCGGGGTTATGTCCAAGAATATGCATTTTCATTTTATGCTTCCAACTAGCAAAATTAGTACCATCAAAGTAAGGACCTCTACGGTGATAATTTCCCTCGCTAGACGCCATACTCTCCTAGGTTGTGAAACCAAGGCTATGACCACCAAAAGCTATGGAGATCTAGCAAATGGAGACCAAAGCTCTGATACCACTTGTAGGATCCAAAGTATGTCTAGAGGGGGGGTGATTAGACTACTTGACCAAATAAAAACTTAACATTTTTCCAATTTTAGTTCTTGGCAGATTTTAGCTATTTTAGGACAAGTCAAGCAATCATCATACAATTCAAGCAAGCATGCAAAGAGTTTATGGGCAGCGGAAAGTAAAGCATGCAACTTGCAAGAATGTAAAGGGAAGGGTTTGGAGAATTCAAACGCTATTGGAGATACGGATGTTTTTTCCGTGGTTCGGATAGGTGGTGCTATCCTACATCCACGTTGATGGAGACTTCAACCCACGAAGGATAACGGTTGCGCGAGTCCACACGGGCCTCCACCCAAGGGCAACGATTGCGCGAGTCCACGAAGGGCTCCACCCACGAAGGGTCCACGAAGAAGCAACCACCCACAAAGGGTCCACGAAGAAGCAACCATGTCTATCCCACCATGGCCATCGCCCACGAAGGACTTGCCTCACTAGCGGTAGATCTTCACGAAGTAGGCGATCTCCTTGCCCTTATAAACTCGTTCGTTCAACTCCACAATCTTGTCGGAGGCTCCCAAGTGACACCTAGCCAATCTAAGAGACACCACTCTCCAAGAAGTAACAAATGGTGTGTAGGTAATGAACTCCTTGCTCTTGTGCTTCAAATGATAGTCTCCCCAACACTCAACTCTCTCTCATAGGATTTGGATTTGGTGGAAAGAAGATTTGAGTGGAAAGCAACTTGGGAAGGCTAGAGATCAAGATTCATATGATAGGAATGGAATGTCTTGGTCTCAACACATGAGTAGGTGGTTCTTTCTCAGAACATATGAGTTGGAATGATGTGTGTGTTCTGATGGCTCTCTCACTTGAATGAGAAAGAGGTGGAGGGGTATATATAGCCTCCACACAAAATCCAACCGTTACACAGTTTTTCAATCTCGGTGGGACCGAAGCAATAAACTCGGTCGGACCGAAAATGTAAACCTAATGACCGTTAGGAATTTCGGTGGGACTGACATGCAGCTCGGTAGGACCGATTCGGTTAGGGTTTGGGCATAACGTAATCTCGGTGAGACCGATTACACAAACTCGGTGAGACCGAATCGCTCATTTTGGTGGGACCGAAATGTTACTAAAGGGAAACCAAGAGTTTACATTGGAATCTCGGTGGGACCGATCGCTCATCTCGACAGGACCGAAACGTTACGAAGGTAAACAGAGAGATTACAACCCCATCTCGGTGTGACCGAGATCCCTATCGGTGAGACCGATTTGCCTTAGGGTTTGTGGCAGTGGCTATGACATATGAACTCGGTGGCGCCGGATAGAAAGAATCGGTGGGGCTGAGTTTGACTTTTGGTTTAGGTCATATGTGGATGTGGGAAGGTAGTTGAGGGTTTTGGAGCATATCACTAAGCACTATGAAGCAAGAACCTCATCAAGCAACACCTCATCCCTCCTTGATAGTATTGGCTTTTCCTATAGACTCAATGTGATCTTGGATCACTAAAATATAAAATGTAGAGTCTTGAGCTTTGAGCTTGAGCCAATCTTTTTGTCCTTAGTATTTTGAGGGGTCCACTTTCCTCATCCATGCCATGCCATTCATTGAGCTTTTCCTGAAATATTAATCTTGGAATAGCATTAGCTCAATGAGCTATATGTTGTTAGGAATTACCAAAACCACCTAGGGATAGTTGCACTTTCAAAAGAACGCCGAAGTTGGCAGTCCACGGATTGCCCCAGGAGGAAGACAACGGAGAAGTCCTTTACTGATGAACCGGATTAAAGTGCTGGCTCAATCAGGATTGACAGTAATCGAGTTATGTCGAATATTGCATAATGCGGGGAGTGCACCACTTCAATATCGAGGGCACCCCCTATGGTGTTTTAACGGGGAAGATGATGCCACCCTACGGGCGTAAGGGTCCGGACAACTGCCGCTTTAGCAAAAATTCTGTCCGAAGTTGTTCAAGGGAGAGGAAGAGGAGTTCACCCGCATCAAGCCACGGGATGGATTCTCCATGTACAATCCTCCAAGCTGGGTAAGTTATATCCTTACTCCCATTCTTTCCCGCATTCTTTGTCGTAAGTATTCACCTTGCCACTTTTGCGGCAGGAAACGAAAAGCCATAAAGGAGGTCAGCAGCCCTTCTCCACAACCAGAGGACCCTGACCGGGCCCTCGTACTCCGGACTCGAAGAAGATCGGTCATATTCGTGGAGCTGATAGACCGGCAGTTCTATCAGTTAAGCTGCGATGATGCCATGGTGGCCATTACGGCCGACTATCCCGGACTGCTTCCTGCATCGCACGTAAGAAAAACCAAAAATCCCAACTCCAAAAACTAGGATCCCCTTTTAGACACTTCACCTACCATATACATATGGTGTTTTTACAGGGAAGGCATTCGGGACGCCATGCCGAACCCGCAGCAACTCGCCAACAAGAGGCACCGAGGCCGGGCAGGCCAAAAAGGAAGGCGGTCAGGACGGAGACGCCGGCGCAGAGTATAACAGAAACCCCGCTCCGTGGTTGTCGTCTTTCTATGAAATGTAATGACGTCCATGTTTCTTTAACAGAAAAAACGCTCGCCGGAATATGTCCGGTGAGGCTGCATCATGCTTCCACCAGTCGGGCTCCAGGACCGGACATAGAGGCGGAAGCCGACATGGGGCGGACGCCGGATACTCCCCCTACAGAGGATGCGGATAGACTATCCGCTACAAATTCAGAAGTGGAGAGCGCCATGAATCATAGGCGTCGCCGGGCCGTACTCCGTGACGCTTGCTTCTCACCAGAGGCATTTGATGCCTTCAATTCTGGAGACGCGTACCTCCGTGCTGCTCAAAATGGTCTAGCCAGAGCCATGGACCAGTATGTAAAGGGATGTACGGGTAAGAAATCTGACGATTATATGTATCAGTAGCCCTTGAGACTTGAAACAGTTAGCAGAACTGATTTAAGGATCATCTTATTGTGCAGGTTCTTACAGAGAAGAATAGACCTGTCACAGGAGCTGGAGGAATGCAAGACCCAACTTCGGGCCGCGTTGCCGCATTGAAGGAACCTAAAAGTCCCCGCTGGTAACATTTTTCAAAGAATGATAGGTACCATATAGTGTGCGGCATGGCTGCAGATCTAACAATAGATTGCAGATGAATCCGGAGAAAATCCGGAGGACCAGCATGTCGTGCGACAGCTAAAGGCTGGAACGCGTGCTGACTGAGGTCAGGCGGGAGAAAAACAATCTCCAAGATGCCAATACCAAGCTGAGCGTGGAACTAAAAGACGTTCGAGCCCAGCTTGCAGACTCCGAGAAGGAGAATAAGCGGCTTCGACGCGGCATTTTCAGTAAGTGCTTGAACGAATCCTTTTAAGGAGTTCGGCGAAGAAGCCGGCTAACAGCGTTATGTCTGTAGGTATGCTGACGGGTCGTCCCGCGGAGGAAATGCCCGGGTCTGCGGGTGATCTTCTATCCGAGCTCTCACATCTGCACGAACAAGTTCGGCAGGTGATGCAAGGTGTTGCCCAGGCCTTGTGGCCATCCGTGTCCCTGCCAAGGCGTTGCAGAGCTTACGGAGAAGCTCAAGGGAGAGCAGGTGGCCTTCCGATTATGGAAGATGGCCTGCCGACAAGGTGCCGAGAAGCCTCGGGGACCATGGTGAAGACGACGGTATACCAGAGGCGACCCACACACCAGGATGATGCCGAAGGCGGGGAGAGCGAAGGGTATTAGGACCTGTAGGCCCATGGGAGGCAGGAAAGGAGGGATCGAGAGCCGGGTAAACTAAGGGTGATGGAATGGGGCGGAGAGGTACGCAGAAGTATTCCCAACAGGATTGTAGGCTAGACCGCCTGTTGGATGGTATAGAAGAGGAATTTAGTCAGTCTACATGACTATGTAATTAAAGTGACATGTATAATGCCTTCTAGCCGGATTGTAGATCATTTGTCATGGCGGACCTTTTCGCTTCAACCTCGGGACCCGATAGTCCGGAGTGTATCCGAATACCCGCTCAGTTATATAAGAACCGGGGTATGCGTGGAGACCAGGCGTAGGGGTCATTAGTGCTTGAACAGACAAGTGCCCAACTAGTTATGTTATATTACATGGGTAGTAAGAAACATCTTCCAGGGAGAATAGTTCCGTTAAGGGTTCCTTTCCCTGGGTACGCATGCCCTAAAGTGCATGTCCGGACCATGCGAGAGGAAACGCAGGAAAAAAACATCTGGGGCACATATGGAAAATAAATAAAAATCATCTTTTGTTCACCGACCGAATATTCCCTTAAGAACGCTAGCTTTCGGCTTCACCCAGTCTGAGGTACACATCCGGCTGACCCGGCAGTAACAATCGCAGAGGTGCTCCCCTTATGCCCTAGCCGAATTAACGGGAACGTAGGGCATAAATACAAGAGCCAGGCAACCCAGCTTGGCCAAAACTTAAGTCATATCGATGCATATAATGGCGAAAAGGTACATGCGGAAGAATAACACATGCTGGGGCATGAAGCCCAGATGAAAAATTAAGCTTCTGTGTAAGAAGCCCCCAGGTATGATGAGCGCGGCTAGCGCATCTATAATGGTGCAAGCGAGGCACAAGTTGGCCCTTGAAGGCCTAGAGAAAGAATAAAAAGAAAGAAAAGAAAAACAAGACAGATAATGTATATGCAAAAAATGGACAGAGGAAGGAGACGAACATAGAGTCCGGACGCTAGGCGTAGAATCTTCGGAGCCTGGCTGCGTTCCATGGGTTCGGCTCAAGTCGATTATTCGATGCATCCCGCAGACGGTACGCTCCACCGGTCAGAACTTGGTCAATAATGAAGGGACCTTCCCATTTGGGCTCGAGCTTGGTCTTTTTCTTCTCCGGCAGGCGTAGAACTAACTCGCCAACGTTATAAGTTTTGGCCCGTACTTCTCTGCTTTGGTATCTGCGAGCCTGTTGCTGATAGAATGCGGAACGGGCTTTTGCCACATCGCGCTCCTCCTCCAGGGTGTCCAGACTGTCCTGCCGATCGAGCTCGGCTTCTCTTTCTTCGTACATGCGCACTCGAGGTGAGTCATGAATTATGTCGCAGGGCAGAACTGCCTCTGCGCCGTACACCATAAAGAAGGGTGTATATCCGGTAGTACGGTCGCGTGGTCCGCAGCCCCCAGAGTACGGAGTCGAGCTCCTCTACCCAGTGCGTGTTAGACTCCTTTAAGGACCGCACTAATCTGGGTTTAATGCCACTCATGATAAGACCGTTTGCTCGCTCAACTTGGCCGTTGGTTTGTGGGTGATAGACGGAAGCATAATCGAGCTTGATGCCCATGTTGCTGCACCCGAGTTTTACCTCATCGTCCGTGAAGTTCGTGCCTCAGTAGATGATGCTGTGGGGGACGCCATAACGGTGTACGACCCCGGATATGAAGTCTATCACCGGTCCGGATTCGGCTGTTTTAACAGGTTTGGCTTCTATCCATTTGGTGAATTTATCCACCATGACCAGTAAGTATTTTTTCTTGTGGGTTCCCCCTTTAAGGGGTCCAACCATGTCAAGCCCCCAGACCGCGAAGGGCCACGTAATGGGGATTGTTTGGAGGGCGGTGGGTGGCATGTGGCTTTGATTTGCAAAAAGCTGGCAACCGGCGCAGCGTTGGACCAAGTCCTGTGCATCTGCCCGGGCCGTCGGCCAATAGAATCCTGTACGGAAGGCCTTGCTTACAAGAGCCCGGGCTCGCGTGGTGGCGCCGAGTCCGGCGTGAATTTCTGCCAAAAGGTTCCGCCCTTCCTCTTCGGAGATGCACCTTTGAAGGACTCGGTAGTGCTTTTTATACAGTTCTCCCTCATGGACCTGTAGGCCTTAGATCGCCCCACTATGCAGCGTGCCTCATTTTGGTTCCTCCGAAGTTCCTGCCTAGTTAGGTAGGGCCAGGAATGGTTCTGTCCAGGGCATAATGACCATTATTAGTGGGCTGAAGGTGTTGTTCGTGGCAGAGCCACCGAATATGACAGAGTTTCGATCCATATCATGCGGAGCGTTGTGGCGCACCGGAAACTAAATATAGCCGGGGTCACGACCATCACCCAACACGGATGGCTAAACAACTCAAAAAGATGTTGGGGGACCGCATGTTTTGCGCCGATGCGGGCGAGGATATCCGCCGCCTGATTGTTTTCCCGAGCCACATGGTGAAATTCGAGCCCCTCGAACCGAGCTGACATCTTTAGGACGCGTTGCGATAGGCCGCCATATTTCGGATCCTTGGCATCGAAGTCTCCATTTATTTGGGATATTGCGAGGTTCGAATCCCCACGCACCTCCAGGCGTTGAATGCCCATGGAAACTGCCATCCGAAGACCATGTAACAGGGCTTCGTATTCGGCTGCGTTGTTGGAGTCTGTATACAGTATCTGCAGTACGTATTGAACTGTATCTCCGGTTGGGGACGTCAGGACGACGCCAGCCCCAGACCAGCCAGCATTTTGGAGCCGTCGAAGTGCATGATCCAATTGGAGTATGCGCCGTACTCTTTAGGGAGTTCGGCTTCCGTCCATTCGGCACAAAGTCGGCCAATACTTGCGATTTAATGGCTCGCCGAGGTTTGTATGTTATGTCGAACGGGAGGAGCTCAATGGCCCATTTGGCAATCCGGCCCGTGGCGTCACGGTTGTTATAATATCAGATAAGGGCACTTCCGAGGCTAGGTAATCAAACACTCTGAAATAGTGTCGCAGCTCCGATGCCATGAATACCGCATAGGCTATCTTGATAATGTGGGTACCCTATGATTTGCATGGAGTGAGGAAGTGGATACATAGTATATACCGGCTGAAGAGGGAATTTATTCCGTCCGCTTCTCGTTCGACGACGAGCACTGCGCTTACAACTTGATGAGTTGCCGCAATGTATAACAGCATTGGTTCGCCGATGTTTGGCGCGGCCAGGATTGGGTTGGTTGCCAGTATGGCTTTTATTTCTTCCAATCCGGCGTGGCAGCCCGTCCACTCAAAGTGTTCGGTGCGCCGAAGGAGGCGATAAAGGGGTAATGCCTTTTCTCCTAAGCGGGAGATAAAGCGGCTTAGAGCCGCCACACATCCAGTTAATTTCTGGATTTGTTTGAGGTCGTTGGGGTAGCCAACTGTGACAAAGCTCGATTTTGGCCGGATTAGCTTCAATACCTCTACTGGAGACAATGAAACCCAGGAGCTTTCCGGCTGGTACACCGAAAACGCATTTTTCCGGATTGAGCTTGATGTCGTATGTTCAGAGGTTGTCGAATGTGAGCCTCAAGTCGTCTATTAGAGAGTCGACGTGTTTGGTTTTGACGACCACATCATCTACGTATGCCTCTACTGTTTTGCCGATTTGTTTCTCCAGACATGTCTGAATCATGCGCTGATATGTTGCGCCGGCGTTTTTGAGCCCAAAAGGCATTGTGTTGAAACAGAAGGGACCGTATGGTGTGATGAATGCCGTTGCGGCTTGGTCGGACTCCGCCATCTTGATTTGGTGGTAACCGGAGTATGCGTCGAGGAAACACAATGACTCGTGTCCTGCGGTAGCATCGAATAATTTGATCGAATGCGGGGGAGGGGGAAGGGATCCTTTGGGCAAGCTTTATTGAGGTCCTTGAAATCGACACAGTAGCGCCAGGATTTATCCTTCTTTGGTACCATCACCAGGTTTGCTAGCCAGTCCGGGTGTTTTATTTCTCTGATGAATCCGGCCTCCAATAACTTGGCTAGTTCCTCTCCCATGGCCTGTCTCTTAGGTTCGGAGAAACGCTGAAGAGCCTGCTTGACCGGCTTGAATCCCTTTAGGATATGAGATGCTCGGCCAGCCTGACGTGGGATTCCTGGCATGTCTGAGGGATGCCAGGCGAATATGTCCCATTCTCGCGCAGGAACTCTCGTAGTGGCCGGCGTCCATGGCGGGGTTTAACTGTGCCCCGATGGAGGCTGTTTTTGTAGGGTCCGTTGGGTGGACTTGGAATTTGACTATTTCATCCGCTGGTTTAAAAGAGGTGGACTTGGATCTCTGTATCGAGTATCACGTCGTCCCTGTCCACTGTGGAGCGTAGCGTGGTTAATTCCTCGGCCGAGAGGGCTTCGGATAATGCCTCGAGGGCCAGTGCGGCTGTTTTGTTTTCGGTGCGGAGTGCTGTGTCCGGATCACTAGCGAGAGTGATGATTCCGTTGGGCCCGGGCATTTTGAGCTTCATGTACCCATAATGGGGTACGGCTTGGAAGATCGTGAACGCCTCACGTCCTAAAAGGGCGTGGTATCCACACTGCTGAACGGGGCCACTTGAAATGTAATTTCTTCGGACCTATAGTTCTCTGGCGTACCGAATACCACATCTAGTGTGATTTTCCCAGCGCATCGTGCCTCCCGACTGGGTATGATTCCTGAAGGTTGTGCTACTTTGCTCAATGCGGTTCCAGTCTATTTCCATTTTTTGAAGAGTTTCCTCATAGATGAGGTTTAATCCGCTGCCGCCGTCCATGAGTACTTTGGTGAGTACGAAAGCCGTCCATTGGACTGAGGACCAGTGCGGCCTGGCTATGGTGACTCGGGTGCTGTTCGGAATTTAGGTTCGTCACTGGCATTGAAGGTAATAGCCGTGTCACTCCATGGATTTATTGCTGCTACGTGGCAGATTTCGGCCATGCTGCGGAGTGTTCGCTTGCGCCTATTATTTGACGCGAAGGTCTCAAAGACTGTTAACACCGTATTGTTATCCACGGGATGCTCTGTGGCATTTGGGATAAGAAGATCCTCACCACTTTTGGCCACCTGCCGGAGTATCCAACATGCTCTAAGGCTGTGCGTTGGTATTGTATCCGCTGTACTATGAATTTTGCAGGGTCCGTTAAGCCATCCCTCCAGTATGGTTCCATGCCCTGTAGAGGGTTTTTGTTTCTTTGCAACTAGCTCGGTGTCTTATGATAGTGCACCCTTTTACTTCGGACTGGGTGTATATTCGGAGCCGGATTATCCCAAAATTTCGTTGTTTTCCAGGCGCTTTCCATCACAGTACTTTCGTACTATGGACGCCAAGTCAGCAAAGCTGATATGTCACCGTGACTTAGGCGTTACGGATTACTTGCGCAGTATTGCTGAAAAGTGAGACCGCGTCTCCTCGCGCATCCTACGTTTTCACTCAGGAGGAACGGCCAGATAGATTGGACGAAATTTTATTGTCTCTTGCTGAATTGTGGAAACTAGTCGGATTTCGGGTTCCGGCAGACCCTTGAGGTTCGAACACTGGGGTGCGCGCGGAGATTTCCTTCTACCTACCTGCACCCCTCCGCCTCGCTAAGATCTAAGCTATGGAAAGAACAGCACAAGAGACACAGGGTTTATACTGGTTCGGCCACCGTTGTGGTGTAATACCCTACTCCAGTGTGTGGTGTGGTGGATTGCCTCTTGGGCTGATGATGATGAGCAATACAAGGAAGAACAGCCTCGCGAGGGTCTGTTCTTGGCTGGGGGGATGAACTGCTGGGAGGAGTTCAGTCACCCTTCTCTCTCTCTCTGTGTGATGCTACTCGATCCGATCCTAGCTAGTTTCTCTCTTGGCCGATAGATCCCTCTACCCTGTGGGTGGCTAGTCCTATTATAGGCAAAGGCCCTGGGCCTCTTCCCAAATATTGAGCGGGAAGGGCGCCAACAATTGGCCATTTTGAAGGGGAACATCTGGTACACTTATCCTGACTAAAGTTGGTCCTCGCCTGCCAAAGGCTCTGGTGGTGACGCTGGCTTGGGCTCCACAATGACTTCCTCCCTGCCGTTGGACTGGTCTTGGTCTCGTTGCACCGAAAACGGGTGCCCTTGCTTGATGCTCTCGCCTGCGCTTGCTCCCTTTGCACCAAAGAGGAAAGGAGGACACTGCGCGGGCTGGCGCCCGCCTGGCCCTTGGTCGTCATGGCTTGCGTCACGGGCACCTCGTGAGGTACCCCGCCTTGATCTCTCCGCCTCCTCGCGAGCCAGCCTGATGAGGCCGTGCCTGAGGAAGCTCCGTGTCATCCGCCCCGCGAGGCTTGGCCCCTCGCGAGGGTCTTGGGTCTGTGTTGATGAAGATGGGCCGTGCTGGGCCCCTTGAGCCACGCCGCAGGCCGCAGGCAGGCAAGTCTGGGGACCCCCGTTCCCAGAACGCCGACAGTAGCCCCCGGGCCCAAGGCGCGCCCGGACTTGGCCGTGCAGGGAGGCGAAGGGCAAGAGCGAAGCGCCGCGGGCCCTAACAGCCTGCGGCCTTGGGCGCCGCGTGGCGGTTGATTGGACGTGGGCGTCTCCACTTCCCCACGGCGCCTCGGCAACTGCACGGATTGGACAAGTCCCTGCATGCAAAGCGGGTCATGATTACCTGCGATCGTGGAGGTCGGCGGTTGGCCTTCGCCGGCCATAAGTACGGAACGGCGCGCGCCCTTCCAGTCCATCCCTTCTTGCTTCTCCTTCTTCCCGGTCCTTGCTCCGTCTTGCTGCGATGGCTCCGATCCGCCGGTTCTCGACGGCAGAGAAGGGAAAGGCTCCCCGAGAGGAACCAGACCCGCTCCCGCCGAAGAAACGGCTCGCCCTCCGCGGCCGGGACGAGGGGGCCCATCAGGTGGTGTCGAGGCCCTGGTGCGAGCGGCCACCGCCGGGGTTCCCGCTTCCCTTGTACGCCCACATCGAGGGCTCTGAAGGAGTCGATGCGATCGCCACGGGCGGCGCCGCCGTCGGCGCCGACGGGTCACGAAGGTGTGGGTCGTCCCCCCTGGGGTCCACACCGAGGGCTCCTCCCGAGAGTTCGTGCTCCACGCCGCCATGCCTCCTCAGTCTTGGATTCGCCTTCCTCCCTTCTTCGCCTCCATCATCCCGCAGGGAGAACTCCTGGAGCTTTGGCTGCAGCACGCCGGCTGCAGCACCCTCGCGACCGAGGCAGAGGTCGCGGTCGTTGCCCCGGGCGAGGTCTTCATGACTCGAGGCTGGAGCGAAATCGCCCGGGTTTGCAGGACAAGGCGCCCTCGATCCACTTGGAGTACGACGGTGCTTCGGTGATGTTCTTCAAGGTCTTCGATGCGAACGGGCGCCGGCTGGAGTGCTGCCCCGGGAGAGGTGGCCGGGACCCTGCTACGCGAGGACTGGGCCCGCCGACCGCTCCCTTGGCGGCTCCTCAGGCGGCGGAGGCGTCGGAGGTTCCAGCGACTCCGGCGAGCTCTTCGCGACTCCGGAGACGAGCGACGACAGCTACGAGCCCCAGCCGAGCGCCGCTCCTGGAGCAGGGCGGGCTCGCAGGGAACCGTCACCTAGATCAAGACAGACTGATCTGAGAGGGGTGGCACCAGGTGCTGACGGTCACACTATGATAGGCGTCTTTGCAGGGCGCGTGCATTTAGCATCTTTAGGATCTGTTCCCTGCGAGAGAATCAAAGACGCGCTCCCGTGGGGGCTTGTAAGGTGCCTGTGATCCTGTGTTAATATAACCCTTGTCGTCTAGAATGTGCGAGTTGCTCATTCCGTCTTAGCTCAGTTCTCCCTTTCGAACCTCACGAGGGCTTGGTGCTCTGCGCCGACAGGTCCCAGTCCCAAGGCGGCTTCAGCCGTCGCTGGTATGCCAGGTCGCGATGCCGTGGTCAAGGCCAGGAGGTGAGCGACCCGGGGTCCGGTAAGAGCCCCTGAGTCGCGATGCTCAGGAGGTCCCCTTTGGCGCTCAAGCAGCCGTCGTTCGGTGAGAAAGGAGAGCGGCGTCGCTAACACGGGATTGCATTAGGTGCGGGGATGGTGCCACGGTAGCTGGTGCTTCCGGGTGGTGACTTATCTCGAGAATCAGGGGCCGCTCTCTGGTGTGTCGGTCCGTGCATCGGCAGGCGTGAGGTTGCTCGGCGAGGTCCTCTGTGTCCCTCCCCTCTCGCCTTTGCTCCCCTTTCTGCTCTATGTCCTCGGGTCCCGGCCCTCGAGCGAGTCTCAGCCGTCGCTGGTATGCCAGGTCGCGATGCCGTGGACAAGGCCAGAGGGTGAGGGCTGGAGAGCCAGTAGGAGCCCTGAGTCGCGATGCTCAGGCACCCCCCCTTTAACGTGCAAGCGGTTCGCGCGGATGAGAGTGAAGGAGACACCGCAAGGGCCTCGCCTGACGCAGCTCCTTTAGGAGATCCTGTAGACCCATCATAGAAAGAACGAGGGGTTGCCATGACAATTGACAGTCAGCCGTTGGTTGCTTCCGAGGGGCGATGAGGCACTGAAGGCTTGACGAGGTGGCGCCATGCGGGGCTGCCGCGGCCAGAGCTCAGCCATTCAGGTTTGTCGTTGCAGGGACGGACCCATGCGCAAGCGTCGTGCCGTTTGGGAGCAGCTCCGTCAGTTGGCGTCAGTTGAGCGGGCAACTAGGTCAAACACATTAGCCGCGAAGGAGTGGATTCATTCAAATAGATGGGAAGGCGGACATCACTGGGTCAGGCCCGAGCGACTTGGGGATGATGCAGCCCGAGGGGCGCCCCCAACAAAGTAAGCTAACAACATAAAATAAAAGGGATACATGCCGCAGGGACGGACCCACGCGGCCTGGGAATAATGCAGCCCTGGGGGCGCTCCCAGCTGGAAATGAAACTTGAAAGATGTCACCTGATGATGTTGAGGACGAAGGAGTGTTGGTGTAGACTCGGTGGGCTGCGGAAGCCGATCCTCATGAGCCCCCAGGCCCAGGGGCCTCGGGAGGCTCCGGAGGCGCTGGTGGCTCCTCGCGGACCATCTCCATCTCCGCCAGGGCTGCGGAACGCCTGGCCTCTTGAGCCTCCATGATGCCCCTCATGAGGCGCTGGTACGTGGCAGCCGCGTTCGGCAAGCCGTAAGGCATGCGAACGTAGCTGTGGGGTGGACCTTCGCAGCGCCCCACTCGCGAGGGCCAGAGGCGCTCCAGAGAGGCGACTCGATTGAGCCCTGGTATGTCGATGCAGACGCGCAGCCCACCATCCTCGCCTGGATGGGGAGCCACAGCTGGTAGGCGGCGGCCGCCTCTCATGACTCTTGACTCCTGTAGCTCCTGAATGGCCTTGCTGACGAACTCCTGAGGGTCTGGCTCTCCTTGCCTTACTCCTTCTTGAGGGAAACGTGCTTCGAAACACGCCTCCATGTGGTGCCCAAGCGCCTCCCTCGTGACCTAGCCAGGTCGGTGGCCCTCCAGGGGAGAGCCCCCGAGCCCTGCCTGAGGAGGGCGCCGGGCGCGCTTTCCTATGCGATGGAAGGAGGTTCCCCCTGGGCAGCGGGCCCTGAAGGGGCCTGCCTCCTGAGGGGCCGGGCCGGACGATGTCTTCTTCTTGGGGCGGTCTCGGGAAGCCTCCTGCTTCCGCGATCCGGGTCTTCCAGTGATGCGGCCTGAAAGGCTCGTTCCAGGGAACACACCGCGTCCTTCTCTTCACAGGGCACCGTGATGACTCCGCCACTTCCTGGCATCTTGAGGACGTTGTAGCCGTGGTGAGTTACGGCCATGAACTTGGCCAGCGCTGGGTACCCAAGGATGGCGTTGTACGACAGGCGAATGTGAGCGACGTCGAAGTCGATGAGCTCGGTGCGGTAGTTGTCGCGTGCCCCGAAGGTGACAGGGAGGCGGACTTGCCCAATCGGGACCGTGGAGCCGTCGGTGATCCGGAGAAAGGCTTGGTTGGCTGAAGCTGGTTGTAGGGCACTTGAGATTGTTGAATGTTTCCACGGACAGGACGTTGAGCCCTGCACCGCCATCGATGAGGGTCCTGGTGACACCACGTTGCGATGATTGGGGAACAAGCACGAGGACTCCGCTGTCCGCACACTTGAGCGATCTGCTGAGCCAATGATAGGCGCACGCCGACCAACCTGAAAGGCCGCGTGCTTTGAGCTGGAGGAGCTTCACTTCACGGGCAGAACTGCTGAACATGCCGTGAGAGGCGGGCGGAAGCCCCGCCTCGAGGGCAGGCGAACGACAGCTCCTGGAAAGCCCCTACCCCCTCGTCCTGAAGAGGTCCTGTTTCTCCTGGCGCAGCGTAGCGAGGGAGCCTGCTGGCCTCCGGGCGATCCGCGCGAGACGACCCTCCATCTCCTCCGAGGCGGTTGCCATACGAGACCGCAGCGCAAACACCACTACAGGGCGGCGCAGGAAACGTCGATCGCCGCCCGAAGGGGCCAAAGCGACATAAGTTGAACCGCCCGAGCCCGCAGCCTCTGCATATGAATAGCGCCACATACCCAGCCTCAGTCAGTGAATGCACCACACCATTCCCGGGCTTCAATTAACTCCAACAACCCCGTCTGGACAACAGATTGCTGCACGCCACCGCGGTTGGCTGCCTCTAAAACACGGAGAGTAGAACTAAGGGAAATGGAGAGGAACGGACGGAGACGAAACCCCAGCGGCGTTGAAAGGAAAAGCCCGAAGGCTAGGGAGCTTGCTCCACACCAGGTCAGGGGCTATCGTGGGCACAACATGCAGGCCTTTACTGGCAGGAATCGCTGGCAGAGATCCCGCGGTACTGCACGCACAGACCGCGGGGAGACTGACGGATCAGCCCGCGAGGATCGGCCCGGCAGGCGCTCGCCCAAGCAGGAGCTGAAAGGAAAATATGCCCTACGAGCAAAATCAATGCAAAAGGTTACCTCATTCATCTACTCCTCGCATATCAATGATAAAGGTTATTATTCATCGCTCGCAGAAAGAAATTAGTAACATTAGACCCCAGCATGACAGAGAGGGGTATGGGTCTATTGTACACTGAGTGGAAAGTAATACGCACACGAACAAGATGCAAGCACTGTGCATTCACTAAGGTGACGTTCCACGCCTCCGCAGCCCACTCCACGCATGCATTCTACAAGATTCCGCGCCTGGAGGAATTCACTACACAAGACCTCGTAAGTCTCCCTCTCACCACACACGCGACGCACAATCGCAGTCCTTTGCTAAGGGTGTGTACTAAGACGCGGATTCACCGCACATTCAGACAAGACAAGGTGATTGATCTTCGAGAAATGATCTCAGCCTCAAAGTTCCGCTTGGCCTTACAGCGAGCGTATCACCTCAATCCGAGTCTTTAGTTTTAACCACTATAAGTCTCAATTCAGCACGTGGTTGTTCTATTCCAGCGACTGCATTACGATTGAGCGTGAGCGGACCAGGAGCCTACTCGGCCACGATGGAAACAGCACAAACCACCAATCGATCTCACACATGCAGCTACAAGACCGCAGACTTCATCTATCAAGCAATGGCCATTTGCTCCCGGGAAGATGTAACCGAACGGACGTCACACACGGGGTTCCCGCGGATTATAGGGGACAGGTCCCCTAGGTGCACGAGTCTTCTCCGCAGGGCTAACTGGCGTACAA
Organism: Triticum urartu; assembly: GCF_003073215.2. Taxonomy (NCBI): domain Eukaryota; kingdom Viridiplantae; phylum Streptophyta; class Magnoliopsida; order Poales; family Poaceae; genus Triticum; species Triticum urartu. Next base: position 337,056,043 of record NC_053023.1, on the reverse strand, counting down.
CCCGCGCTGAAGCTCGAGTATGGCCATCACGAATTGCGAAGATTTTAGGATTGATTTCTGTCACGGTCTGCACAGATTAGCCGGGCGATGGTCACGTATCAACGCCTATGCGGCATCCGGTCGTACCCAGCTGCCTGGGCCATAATGGACAGCATACACTTATCAACACAGCTACAAACGTCTCAAGAGCCAGAAGGTCGCCGTGTAGGCCAATCAAGCGACATTGGCCTGACTACATAGAAGGACGCGTGTAGGTTTCGCCCTGGTGAATGATGCACGTATGAAGCACAAACGCAGTAAGGAGGATAGCCTTAGCCGCGGCTAGAGCAGAAAATTGAAACCTCAGGGATTACTGCTGGAGAGATACAGGTAGCGCTTCCGAGGACGGCGCCCAAGAAGACATGACACGACGTATCCTCGAGGCAAGTAAGCACTACCCGACTGGACCCAAACGAAGGGATGACCAGAAGCCGTATCGTTGTTTTAGGATGGCCGTCTTGAACCGAGCCTAGTCATCTCTCAGGGGAGATACTTTGCCATACAGCAGAGAAGCCAGCGTAGTGCCAAGACTCCCCAGCGTTACTCCAGTGGGCATCGAGGACTCGCGCCACAGCAGGTGCCCTGGATCAATGGACCGTCGAGCCATAAGTATCAGTCAGGGTGCGAGGGACTGGGGCACCACACCGGAAGGCGTCGCTGTCGAAACACGTTCCCCTCAAGGTAAGGGAGTAAGGCAAGAGGGCACCAGACCTCGATCACCGAGAGTTCGGGTCTGACAGACAACGCCATTATCATATGAGGATTTCTATGATCGAATGAGATTGAAACAGTCAGAGGAAGGTCAGTCCAGCCATGCAAGCTCCCAGCCCGGAGCTTGCAGATCCGCGCCATCACGGCGAGAGGGACTAGGTGGACGACGGAGCGGTCCTTCAGAGACTAGAGTCGCACGAACACGTAGACGATTCGAGATCGGAGAGTAGTCGCCATTTCTTATCTAGCGCCGTGACTACTATTTCCCAGACAGTCGGGAAGATCGGTCTCGCCGAGCCTGATTCGGAGGCCACGTACCATCATTGCTTAGGATTCTATCACTGCCCTACGGCCCGGACGCGGCTGCGCTACGGACACGCCTCATGAGGGCATCAGGATGCTCAAAGGGAGTTACGGGGGCAACTAAGCGGGTGGAAGACACCGACATGCGGGCGTGGCACCAGACAGTGGGACCAAATTGGTGGTACCAAGGAGAAGCCAACCGACGAGCGGCTGCCGGGAGCCTCGCACACTGAGGCCCCTGGCCGTTGGGGCCCAGGGAAACGATGCGGGCTGCCGCACCGCGACTCGGGCGGAGGAGAAACTACCACCAACGACTACTACTCCGTACCGGATATATCACATCATCCGTAGAGACTTCTGAGAGATGTGAGAAGCATTCTTTCGAACTGAGGGACCCCACCGCCAGCTCATTGTGAACTTATTTAAGGAACAGACTCAGGAGCTCTCCATCCTCTGAACCATGATGATACATACATTACAATGGAACCGATAGTTGTTAACAAAGCTACTATGAAGCACATCAAGTCGCGGGGTGACAGTCGACGCCCTGTGACATACTAACACCTTGCTCGCTAATCATTGCTCACCTCAAAGCGAAATCAGGACCTCGAGGGAGGGCAGCGGAATATTACTAGCAGCCCTGACCCGAGGAAGCTATGACGCGACGACAGTCAGATATGATCTCTCATCTGCAAGTACAAGTGGAACTCTCTGGCGTGGGACAAATGTAGCTGTACTCACTCAAGTTGCCGCGCATGCACGGCAACACATCAAGATCCACAAACCGATCGAATCAGCAGCCGCGAGCCCTCGCACCACAAAGGCCAACGCACGCTCGAGGGGCATTTGGGTACACTCTGAATTGCTCTGCGAGGACTAACACACACAACGGCAATCAAAACCACCCATGGAAAAGGACGAGCAATAACACACTGCCTCGGCATCTAAACCAGGCTGCAAATTGAACAACACCTATTATTGCATCAACCATTATCAGCTGACACCATCGCGCGCACTGAAACCGAGGACAGGGCAACTACCTAATAACGCGCGGGACGATCTAAAGATGCTCGCTTATCACATGCAACTTCCTCTCTGCTAACCTGCGATCCGCATGAGGCACGCACGAACTGCCACACTTATATAAGGCCGAACGTCGCGTTTCAGGTCTCGAGAGGCTCCACATTCATTGTCAGACGAACTCTACATATCTCACGCATCGCGGGCGTGATAACCGCATTTGCACCGGCGAAATGCGACGGATACGCCCACTGAGGACCACCACACACCGAACTCGCGAGCGTCCTATTATGAGTCGGCTCCCTATGCGAGCGCCTGCAATCCACCTGGCCGTATCGTCACGATCGCAGACTGACGAAACAATTGGTCCAACACGTGATCGCGCTTCTGGGAGCGATCACAGCTACAGACAAGAGCATGCCGCGGGAAACCACCGATCGATAATACGATGCCAGCACACACTGCGACCAAATAGGCTAGATATGCGGAGGGAACCGAGCAGACCATTTCGCACCTGAGCACAACATACTACATATAGTCTTGCCAGTAACACTACCATCGCACTGTCATCGTATCGAGTCGTTCAGAATGTATGACACGCCCCTGATGTGTGAGAATCATGTCAACCATCCGACGAAACACGCCACTCAGGCGCACCATGGACTCGGAAACCGACACCGACAAACCTATCAATACTGTTGACGGCGCAATCCGAGCACACGTCTCTTACAATCCACTCCTTCTGTAACCATGTAGAACGACGGCGGACTGCATCTATGACCGCGCCAACACACCGGGACCTTTCCTACATACCCGCGACTCATGCCAGGCGGCTCCTTACCGGACCCCGCGTATCTGCCCACACGCTCGGGCGTGATCAACACGGCGACCAGTCGATCCGACAGAAACCAGCGACACGCTGAGCCGCGATCTAGGGACCGGCCATGGGACCACGACTCGCGTCCATCGAGACCGAGACCACCTTCTAGCGGGCAAGCGCCAAGACGGAGCGAGGGAAGACGGTACATGGGGTGGAGGCACAACTTCGCGCAATAGTATTACACAAAATATCGACACACATGAGACGGCTTAACATCGTCGTCGGTACAAAACAGCCACCAAAAAAGTGGCACAAACAAATGGTCACCAAACGGGAGGCCACCGCTTTACAACCCAACAGGGACCGCGCATCCCGCAGGGAGCACGCGAGAGATTCTAAAAGATGCAAGAATCCAACACTATACGCGAGGGGCAGCGACCCTAAGGTTAGTCAGTAATAGACCCATTGCATCAAATCATTGGGGGGCAAGGCACCGGTGCCAAAACCGACGTCCACACAGAGGTCGTGGGACAGCGACCTGGAACGACGCGCCCATCCTGCAGAACGCTTCAGCGACGCGTCCCACTGGCGGGACGCGGACGGCCGAGAGCTGCGTCGCCGCCCAAGGCACGACGGAAAGGGCCATCGACCACATCAGGACGAGTCGCTGCAATACGGCCGCACCTCCGCCATTACAGCCAGAGACTTGGTAGTGGAGCCACCAAGGGAGCTAGAATACCAAGGCCCCGGGCTCGGAGTCTGCGCACCCGCGTATATGACGCCAGAGCCGACCATTCCCATGACGCCCGAATGTTCAGCACCCCCAACAGTAGCCCACGAGTAATAGCACTGACGATAGATATCATTATTGAACCGAACACATATGATAAGCCCGCGGTAGTCGGTACCCATAAAGCCAAATGTAGGTACCATGGTCCAACTCCTCATGTCCTGCAAACGGATCCCCAAAATATAATAGTAATGACTGATACTCCGATATCATCTATCTACCTATAATCCAAGTCATAGCAATATCCAACAAATAATCCAAAGCTGAATATCGTATATCCAAAATACCCTGAGGACAGCATAACACTACTATCATGATGAATCCAAGAATGATAAGACTACTACTCAAATATCGAGAACTAACTATCCAACTATGATCCACATGCAAGCATCATCTCCAACATCATACTCCAAAACATAATATCATCTAGCATCATGATGAAAATAACACTAGCCACTAATAATCCAAAGGCAACATGAATCCAAAGTAATGCCAAGATACAGATACCATCATGACAATACTATCCATCCAAAGGACATGATATCGTAACGCTCCAAGATAATAACAACATGAAGAATACCATCATAACGCCATGATAATACTAGCACAGAAGAATAGCGCCACAGGGAGACGGAAGTAGCATGAAACCTTCGGAGGAGCCTCGGTGACCCAGGGGGACACCACATCCTCGTAAGACACCACTCACCCAATCGATCACAAAGGCCAATCATGAACCTAAGCGGCAGCGTAATAATGCACTGGCGACATGATATGCCCAGACGAGCGATACAGACGGCTTTCAGAAACCTATCAGTAAAGCTTAGGACGTAACAAGCGAAGCGACAGAAATCCACATCAGCAATCAGGCTCCGCCACTAAGAATTCGCAAGGAACACATGACCCAGCACACCAAAAAGTCCAATGATTGGATCAAAATCATAGTCCGGTCCGAGCAGAAAGCGTCGCGCAGCAAATTCTATTACGGGCAAGAGTCCAACGAGGTCAGAACCCTGGGGACCTCCACTCTCAACGTCACCGCTTAAACCGGCGGACCCGAGAGAAACCGACGACATCGAAAGACCCCAGCCAAGGACAAATGCGAGAGAAAAAGAAACAAAGAAAGGGAATGGAAATCGCACAGAGAATCACGACCGAAATCCGTACTTGCAAATTGTAACAGTTCCAAGAAAGACCAAGTTCCACCAATACACTGACACACACAGATGCACATGTTATCATACAGCATGAGCAATCGATCTTGGCCGAAATAGGGACGGTGTGTCCATGCTCCCATGCGGAGTGGAATGAACATCAGCCGAGGCGCCGGTGAGAAAGTGAGACAACCGTGCGAAGAAGCCCTAAGCTCAACGACACCGCCGACATCACCGTCGCCTAAGGCCGGGACAGGAACTGTTAGGACACCGCGCGGCTCTCGGTCTTCCCCTATGTCGCCTCGCCTGAGAAACTAAGCGCAGAGCTCAGCGTACTAATGTGGGCAGTCTGTGCGAGGCAATTCGTGCGAACAGTCATGCGATGACTGTGGGAGAGATATCGACCATCCATTAGGATGACCTGCGCTCCCGGGCACCTGAGAACAGTGAAAGACACGAGAACGGGTGGTATCGAAGCCACCGCGCCTAATTTCTTGGTCAGCACATAAGACGCCAGAATCACAAATCAGGACTGATGAAGTCTCATATCTCCATGGGCTCAGACGGACGACGAGCACTATTACTCTCAGCGTAAACGAGAGAGCGCATCCAAACACAGGGCGGCCCTCGGAAGGAGCGTGAGAAAATAAAGAGAGAGGTAGCGCCCTCTCTGGGCATTGTTATCACGGCTACTCTCCTAGAGGTGAAAACACAGATGTGCAAGTGAGCGACCAACATGGGACACGTCAGCAAAGCGAAGGAGGATCGGGCGATGCGCCTCCCACGAAAAGAGGGTGCACTAACCTGATGCGTCCTGGGAGTGCAACGGGAGTCAAGGCGGCAACGTAAGAGCATACAACAGTACTCACCACCGGTATCCAGGGACGGCAACGAGGAACCAAACCATCCACAAACAGCACACGAGAGACTTCCATGTGGAGCCCAGCAGAGCGGGCCACTACCGGCAGAGGCCTACTGAGGCGCGGGAGACGAGGGACCACTTTACCCTCAGGCATGGAGGTGAGCCAGAGTGGCACTTGCACCAAAGCCCACGAATACTCATCGGCCTCACTCCCAGCCCAATAGCTAGCAAAACAGCCTGCCTTCTGGGACCTATAAACTAGCGAAGGGGGACACACGCCACCAGGCGGCGTTCGTAAGGGATCAGAATCGCGCACCCCAGAAACGAGAGCACAGGGACGAGAGTCAGAGAGCAATCCGACCAGAAGCACGGGAGGAGACTAGGGACGACAAGGGAACTCTCGCGCCAGCATCATGGCCCACACACACCGAACCAGAGACCTCGCCTCGAGGGCTGCTCAATCTCGTACGTGACTGCGCAGGCCAATACACAGCCAAGAACGCACATCCAACCACACCCACACATGAGACGTAGGGATACAGCCTATCACACGGGGCGCGCGGAACCACTAGAAGAAGTCCGCGACGTCACACTGGGGTGTGTTCGCGTCCAACGCTTCTATGAGTACTTTAGTCGAGGGCGTGAAGAGGGACGGCAGCGGGTAGGAAGCAGAGGAGAGCAGAGGTCGAAAGATGCTCCCCGGGGCAGCGCAGGCACGAGTAGATGGACGGTGAGACGTCGAGGCGTCTGGTAGGAGGAAGACACGAGGAAGCGCGAAAATATCGACAGCGACCGGCTGTCGCACAGCAGCCAAGGCATCGTCCTCACATGAACATGTAAGCGCGTTCCGGATTATTGCTGCGCAAGCAGTTCCCGTATGACCTTGGAGGACCGGTAAGTGAGCCGGCGATTGTAGATAGGGAGACGGGTCGGGAGAGAGGTCGCAGAGAGAAGCGACTCGATTCTGCAGCAAACTAACGCACGAGCAGGTGATAAAACCGTAACAGCGGCTCTCGGAGAACGCTTCACCAGGTCTACCGGACATATCAACGCTTCTACGGACATGCGTCCAAGTACGTAAATAGTATCTTGGATGATCAGGGCCTGAAAAACGGAAATAAAATTGTTGGGAAACCGGCTCCGAATGCACCCAGGTCCAGTAAGCACAGGGCTGTGGCACGAAGCATAGAGCGAGATAGCACAGGCAAGACGGGTCACGAGAAAGAGGAAGCCCAAAATCACCTACAGGGGCCACACGAGGGAACACCATATCGGGAGAGGCAAGCCAGTCTAACTGACCCTGCAAACTTCGAGTCAGCGACAAGCTCTTGCCGTGCGACAGCTCCCATACCGAACAGACGGCAAAGAAGCACAGCTTTGCCTCTATAAGATAGGGCCATGCTGGCACAATAAGCACTGCTCGAACGGGTCGGACACCGAAAAAACGCGGAGTGATGGGACAAACATCATGATCCCCCGCTGAACCATCCAGCACGGATGGCACGATCTTTGCCGTCAAGCCACGGGCGTGAGAACAACCAAAAACGTATGATTCAATCAGCTCTGAGACCTTCGGCCCATCAGAGAGAGATTAGGAGCGGCTGGCCTATAGACGAGCACAACGCAAGACGAGGTAGGACCCCACGCCAGCTTGGGTCGGGGAACTGCCACGATGGCATGCAAAATCCAGGAAAGACACGTGCTATACCTTCCAATGCCACGATAGAAGGAGAAGATTAAAGCCCCCCACAACTTCTTTGCCGTCCTCGAAACGACCCAGCAGACCAGGGCAAACGCAGGAGAGACTAAAGGCGGGACCGGCAAACGAGAATCGAGTAGGCTAACGACGGAGCCAGGTAAGGTAGCGTACTATATCAGACGTCACCCAAAGTACGTCACAGACGCCGGCCCCGCCCGTTACTTCTCTAACTCTCCATCGTTTCCCTCCCCGACGCCTCCATGCCAGATCCCCACCCCGGCAGCCGGTGGAGCGGGACTAAACCCATTCTTATAGGAAACCTCAAAAATGGGAAATAAGACTGGGAACCGGCAGAAACAGTCAGCCACAAGCCTTCGCCAGAGCATCCATTCACCCCAGTCGGAAGCACGCCGGCCGCTGGGAAAATCACACGAGATGGGACTGCGGCGCCAGTCACGCCGGAGAAAGGGTCCGAAGAAATTACAGTGCCAAGCCGGCCCGCGTGCTAGGGCGACGCACCGCGCCCTTATTGAGCGGACTAAGGCTTCAACGATCGCGCCAAGCGCCCCATTAGGTTACTGAGCTCCAAACAGTGCCCGCGCGAAAGCAACGGACATGTCAAATCACCCACAGTGGACCCGCGACATAGCACTCCCCGCAACCGAAAAAACAAAACAGCCACACGGCCCTCGACGGCATTATCGACGCAGCCCTTTCGCGACCAACGGAATAACACGCACGCTCCACAGTGGACAGGACGACGGATCACTCGACAAGAGATCCACAGTCCACCTCTTTTAAAGCCAGCGGATGAAATAGTATTCCAAGTCCACCCAATGAACCTACAAAAAACAGCCTCCATCGGGGCACAGTTAAACCCCGCCGTGGACGCCGCACTACGAGAGTTCCTGCGCGAGAATTGGGACATATTCGCCTGGCACCCCAGACATGCCAGGAATCCCACGCAGGCTGGCCGAGCACAGCCTCAATATCCTAAAGGGATTCAAGCCGGTCAAGCAGGCTCTTCGGCGTTTCTCTGAACCTAAGAGACAGGCCATGGGAGAGGAACTAGCCAAGTTATTGGAGGCCGGATTCATCAGAGAAATAAAACACCCGGACTGGCTAGCAAACCTGGTGATGGTACCAAAGAAGGACAAATCCTGCGCCTTTGTGTCGATTTCAAGGACCTCAATAAAGCTTGCCCAAAGGATCCCTTCCCCCTCCCCCGCATCGATCAAATTATCGATGCTACCGCAGGACACGAGTCATTGTGTTTCCTCGACGCATACTCCGGTTACCACCAAATCAAGATGGCGGAGTCCGACCAAGCCGCAACGCATTCATCCACACCATACGGTCCCTTCTGTTTCACACAACCTTTTGGGCTCAAAAACGCCGGTGCAACATATCAGCGCATGATCAGACATGTCTCGGCCGCACACGAGCACATCGCACACAATAGCAGTACAGGCAACGTAAGAGGTCGTTCAAACCAACAGCACGTGACTCAACAGACGACTTGAGGCTCACATTCACAACCTCCGAACATACGACATCAAGCTCAACCCGGAAAAGACGTTCGGTGTACCAGCCGGAAAGCTCCTGGGCTTCATTGTCTCCAGTAGAGGAATTGAAGCAAATCCGGCCAAAATCCGAGCTCTGTCACAGTTGGCTATCCCAACGGACCTCAAACAAATCCAGAAATTAACTGGATGTGTGGCGGCTCTAAGCCGCTTTATCTCCCGCTTAGGAGAAAAGGCATTACCCCTTTATCGCCTCCTTCGGCGCACCGAACACTTCGAGTGGACGGACGCTGCCACAGCCGGATTGGAAGAAATAAAAGCCATACTGGCAACCAACCCAATCCTGGCCGCGCCAAAACATCGGCGAACCAATGCTGTTGTACATTGCGGCAACCATCATCAGGTTGTAAGCGCAGTGCTCGTCGTCCGAAGCGACGGACTAAATTCTCCTTGTATGTTATGACTAGTCTATTAAGCGTTACAAGCATAACTTCTCTTACTTTCAGTTTTAAGATAGTATAGCGTAATTAAGTTTATATTTATTTAGTGAGATTACTTTTTAGGTTTGGTTTAGTTTCTAGTTTATGTTCCTAGCGTTTACCCAGCCTCATTAGCGCAAACACACGAGGAGAAACGAAGAAAGAGAAAGACAAGAATAAGAAAGAAAAAAAGAGAGAATGGAAGAAGACAGAACGAAAGAAGAAGATGAGCACAGAAGAGAACGGAGGAAGAAGACAAGCCATGGGCAACACACAACGGAAGAGACAGAACGAAACAAAAAGGAAGAAAGCGAGGAAGAACAAAAAGGATAGAAGAAAGGAAAATAAAGAGAAAAGACCACACTCCGGACAAGACCACCCGAACTTCACGGACTACACTAAACAAACAGGACGCCACGGGGGCCCGTATGGCAATGCCATTGCCGAGCATCCTCCCCTCGGGACATCAACAACAAAGACCCCCGGACGACACCTTAAATTTGGCAAGATGCCACTTTGGTGGCCGGGGAATGACAAGCCGAACTCCGCGTAAAGAGGTATCACGCACCAGCACCCCAAGGGATGACAACGCGCACTCGTCGTTCTACAATCTGGCTACGTTTGGGGGCTGGCGTCGCTCGACGTCCCCAACCGGAGATACAGTGCAATCATACGCAGATACTGTATACAGACTCCAACAACGCAGCGAATACAAAGCCCTGTTACAGGTCCTTCGGATGGCATCCATGGCATCAACGCCTGAGGTGCGTGGGGACGAACCTGCGATACCAGATCAAAGGAGACTTCGATGCCTAAGGATCCAAAGATGCGGCCTATCGTAACGTCGTCTAAACAGATGCTCGCAGCCCTCGGCGAGGAGCCCTGACACCGACATAACATGTTCGAGAAAACAATCAGGCCGCGGATATCAGCATGCCCTCGGCAAAACATGATCCGCCCCCCAACACTTGAAGAGAGTGTTAAGCCACCGTGCTATGGACAGAGCGGCGCACACGCGAGCGCACTAATGAATCGCCGAACCACCCACCACCAGACAACGCTCGACGTACCCGACACTCGACAAGAGCGGAGGCTCGCCACGACAAAACACCCTTACCCAGCGATCAAACAACGCACATCATAAGCCGGGACAGAAGATCTCCGCCTCAAAAAAACCATCACCTAACTAGGCAGGAACTCTCGGAGGACCACAAAATGAGGACACGCTGCATAGTGCGGCGATCTAAGGCCTACAGGGTCCATGAGGAGAACTGTATAAAAAAAGCACTACCGGAGTCCTTCAAAGGTGCATCTCCGAAGAGGAAGGGCGGAACCTTTTGGCAGAAATTCACGCCGGACTCGACGGTCCACACCGCAGCCCGGGCTCTTGTAAGCAAGGCCTTCCATACAGGATTCTATTGGCCGACGGCCGGCAGATGCACAGGACTTGGTCCAACGCTGCGCCGGTTGCCAGCTTTTTGCAAATCAAAGCCACATGCCACCCACCGCCCTCCAAACAATCCCCATTACGTGGCCCTTCGCGGTCTGGGGGCTTGACATGGTTGGACCCCTTAAAGGGGGAACCCACAAGAAAAAATACTTACTGGTCATGGTGGATAAATTCACCAAATGGATAGAAGCCAAACCTGTTAAAACAGCCGAATCCGGACCGGTGATAGACTTCATATCCGGGGTCATACACCGTTATGGCGTCCCCCACAGCATCATCACTGACAACGGCACAAACTTCACGGCCGATGAGGTAAAACTCTGGTGCAGCAAAATGGGCATCAAGCTCGATTATGCTTCAGTCTATCACCCACAAACCAACGGTCCAAGTTGAGCCGAGCGCGCAAATGAGTATCGGGGCATTAAACCCAGACTAGGTGGTACCTAAAGATCTAACATGCCGTGTAGGTATGCGGGTATCGCCGACCCTAGACCCGACCCGAGACCACCACCCGACCCCGACACGACTCCCTTCGATCCCGAGCCGACCCGACCGCTGCCCACGACCCGACAATCCGAACACGGCACCGACCCGCAAGCCCGACCGCCGACCCTGCCCGACACCCTGACCTCAGACCCGACACCTAGACCCGACCCCGCTCCGAACACCTACCGACCCCTGCCAGCAAGCACCCAACACCCCTGAGACCCCGACCCCGACCGACCCCCGACACCCCGACCACCCCGACACCACACCCCGACACCCCGACCCGACACCGACACCACCCCCGACCCCGAAACAGCACCCCGACCCCGACACGGCACCCCGACACCGACAGACACCCCGACCCCCGACACCTCCCGAAAAGGTGTTCTTTGGCCTTCCAGAGGCCGACGGGGTCATATATTTGTTAATTATTAGTTAGGTCATATATTTTTCGATTTTGTTATGAAAAACATCATATATAATTGTGTTGATCGTGTAGTTTTAAATGTGCAGTTGTTTCATCGCTGCGAGGTTTGGTGTTCGACGACCTCGCCGTGCGTTTGACGAGCTCCGCCCCTTCGTTCGTGGGTGAGCACAAATGACAAGTCCTCCTCCCCCATTAATTATTTGATCTATTCCGATGAAACTTGATAGCTAGCTATATATGTGTCTTGAATCATCAGTATGCGTAACCAATATGTGTCTCCCGTTCGAAAGCGTCATAGTTATAAATATGCATGCATTGCATATTTATAACCTTTGATTCTTTCGAATTGTCCAACGCTATCCATGGACAGCCCGAGTATGTGTAGATTGGGTTCGTTTTCCCATATGATTTGCTCCGGATCCGACGCATAAATTTCGTCAGTGCCTCCCCTGTTGTTCTCCGGGTACACATCCTCTCTGTTTATTGCAGAGATGTGTATCAGGAGAACAGCGGGGAGGTGCTGCCGAAATTTTGCGTCGGATCCGGAGCATAGCATGGGAAAATGAACCCAATCTACACATACACGGGTGGGATTAGGACCTATCATTACCTATTAGAGTGTAGGTTGCATGGACGTAATAAAATTGACAAAGTAGATCAACTGATGAATATATAGATGGTGAATTACATATATAATTTTTGTGTGTCCAGTAGCTCTGAAAGTCAAGATGAGTGGCCGTGCGTGGATGTATACCGGTCACACTAGTCAGAACAAATGGAGCGCTTAATGGTTCACAAAAACCAAGGGGTTTGTGCAAGCCGCATTTGCAAATGGCCAGAGGAAAACCTGGTGCCCCTGTTTCCGGTGCGGCAATTGGGAAAAGAGGACAGAGGCTGAAATGGGCAAACACCTGCAGAAGAGTGGTTTTACGCCCGATTATACGGTGTGGACATTTCATGGTGAGTCTGCCCAACGTGACCGAAGCTAGTGTTTCACATCCAGTATCTTTGGATAACGAAGAATGGCGGACCATTTCGTTGTATATCTTCAACAACCTGATAGAAGTGCGGCCGTACATCGAGTAAGTTCTCGGTACATTGTTTCGCAACTTCTATTTCCTTTGAACTATTCTTATTCCTGGATATGTCATACAGTCGATACGTCGCCATATTCTCGTATGGAGCGGAGACCCAAAAGGATTCCGTCGAAGAGTATGAGCTTCTTGCAAAGCAAGGAGGTGGCTATCCCGGTTTCATCTCTTGGTTCAAAGAAACGGTAATTTCTATTAGACAATTTCATTTCATTTGCTAATTTGTGCATAATGCAACAATCCTTTCATATTAAACTTGTAGGCTAATTCAGAGTCTATGGACACCGAATTGAGACAAGTCGCTAATGGTTTTGACTATAAGGTCCGTTCATTTGACAAGTACGACATCAACGGGTATCGCTTTCGTACCTATGGCAAAGAGCTATCTATGGCCGACCGAAAGTCTACAAATTGTTGTGTATCTGCTATCGGCGAAGGAGGTACCAAGTATTATGGGAGAGTTGAAGCAATTTATGAACTTCTGTTCTATGGTGAAAACCCACCGAATGTCGTAGTCTTCAAATGTTATTGGTTTCAGCCGAAGGAGACTAGAAGGACTCATGAACATATAGGGCTAGTTGAAATCAACCAAAGCACTCATTTAGATGTTCCTAATGTCTATATTATGGCTCAACAGGCGACCCAAGTATTCTATCTACCGTGGGCCTGCCAAACTAATCCAAATCTGAAAGGTTGGGATGTCATTTATGAAGTGCCGCCACGTGCTAGACTTTCTCCCCCAAAGGAAGAGGATTATGAACCTCACATTAACCCAGACACATATGAAGGAGAATTCTTCCAAGAGACACGTATTTCCAAAAAGTGTTTCAAGAACCGCTATACTTCACCCCAAAACATTGAAGTAGACAGCGACAATGAATCCGACATCACCCCAGAGGAGGAACAAGAAGAGCCGGAACAAGAAGAGGTTACTGCTGCGGATGACCTGTCAATGCTTGACCGATTACGTCAAGGTGGCCTTGCACATGTTGATGCCAATGAACCCTATGAGCCCGTCATTGATTATAGTGATGATGATGATTATGCATTTATTGATGATACTGATCGAGATTATTAGTAGTGTCAGGTATTAAATTTTTTTATGTTGTACTTGATGATGATACACTTAAGTGATACACATATTATTATTCATGTCGGTCTTTTTTTATGTTGTACTAATTTCGTTTACTGTTTGTCATGGCAGGTGTTGAAAGATGGTGGGTGCTGGTCGGGAGCGCGCCAAGGCCCCTTCTTCGTCGGCGCGTGGTCTGAGGTCTTCCATTCCAGACGCACCTCTCCGCCGAGCGTTGCTGGACAGTATGGCCACACCGCTGGGCCCTTCTTCGTCGACCGCGGTGCCCAGCAGGGGACGAGGTAGGAAGAGAGGAGGTGGGGCACGTGGTCGTGGGAGAGGAGGTAGGGTGACTGCTACGGCGCCTTCCTCGCCGCCACCCCCAGCTGTTTCACCCGAGCACGTGACTGCTAGGGTGGACTCGTCCGAGGAGGAGGCTACACGGACTCCGGTCCATGAGCCTCCGGTCCACGGGTCTTGGGCCCACAAGCCTCGGGTTGACTGGCCTTCGGCCCACGAGAGTTCGGCCCACGAGACCCCGGAGGAGCACACGTCCGGATGGGGTACCTGGCCGGATCAGCCCGAGGAGCCGAGTGGCCATGCTGATGATGGCGGGGAGCCGACTGATCTTGAGGAGGAGGGGGCACCGTCTACCAGCGTGGTGCTACACGGCTCCCATCCGTGCCGGCGACCCGCGAGCAGAGGTGGTTGATTTTCCCTGATGGGGAGAGGTACGTAAGTGCATTTAATATTTTTGTACCTTCTGCATTCACGTTTCTTCAAATAACTAATGCGTTGGCCTTGTCATGCTGCAGGGGTTGGGACCACCATCATAGTGTCCGTCGGCCCAACTCCGTCCTTGGAGTTCTTTGCCGGCAAAACTTCCCGGGGTTTGTCACGTTGCCTGGTGAGGGTCGGCTTCCAGAGCTTGGATTGAGCTGGGAGCACTACGTGGCTGCCCCGGCCCCGCCGGATGAGATTATCGACGGTGTCGTGTGCGACACGAGGGCAGACATGGTGATCAGAAAGTTCTGGGTAATTTCTCCTTTACACATTTAAAAATCTTCAACTAGCTAGTTATTAATTATACTAATCAATATTGTCTCATTTGATTGCAGACATTCTACAGGTGTGAGGAGGGATACGAGGAGGACGCGGCACATGTTATCGAGAACGTCTGCAAGCGCCTACTCCAGAACTTACGGCACGAGGCTCGGGTGCAGGCTATTCGAGACTACTACGCCTTGCGTGGTATCAAGAAGACCAAGCCGGCGTGCCGTGATAAGTTCCTGAGTAAGGAGCAGTACATGAAGGTAATTCTTAAGGCCTTCTCTACTTAAGTTCCTTCATTTAGTAATTCTTAGCCGTAGCGCTCAAGTTTCTATTTGCTAACTTAGGCGCCTCCGAGATGGTGTGCGGATCGGATGGATTGTTGGGAGGTGTTGGTCGATGAGTGGTGCTCAAAACAATGGCTAGCCCTCCACAACGAGGCCAAGGACAAACGTGCCCAAATGGAAGGTGTGCCACACCATCAAGGCAGCTCCAACTTATATCAGTTCGGGCACAACTGAGTATGTGGTTTGCTTCATGCAATTCATTCATCATGCTAGCTTGAGCCCTTTAATTACTAATTTTCATTGTTTCTCTCTTTCAGGCACGCTACAATAAGGCGGATAAGGTGCCAGAGGTGTACGACCTATATGCCATGGCCCACACTGCCTCTTTCAAGAAAGTCAAGGCTTTCTCTCAGTCTGACCTCGATGATGCAAGCAACTTCACCAACATCTCCTCCCACAACAAGCTCGTGAGATATAGAGATGAGGGGAAGGCGAGGAAAGGGGAGGACTTTAACCCGAGCCAGGGTCCCATTGATCCAGAGCCGGTGATGATATCTGGTGGCGGGAGGTCCCATGGCTCCATAGCCATTGGAGATGGACTTATCCGTTGTCCTAGCACTCTCCCGGAGATCAAGGCGCGCCAGTCGAGCTCCGCTCCTGAGATAAGGCCTCGTGAACGGCCAGTGCAACTCGCCATCAAGGTTAGTGATACGTACTCAGTTATCTTTCTCCATTACATTGTGTGCGCTTCCATCAATGATTACAAATGGTCATGTGAGTGGTGTTGCAGGCTGCTATACAGAGTGAGAGAGATAGAACGGAGAAACTTCTGGCGGAGGCGGCGGAGAGGCAGCGGGAGTTGGAGGAGAGGACGACAAAGATGATGGAGGAGGAGAGGGCACGGAATGACATGCAGGCAAGGGCCATGTACGAGCTCCTTGTGGTAAGTTTCTTCTGCAGATTAACCAAAACGTTCATGTAGTGTTTGTCTCATTACTAACTAGTATGACTGAGTCGTCAAAACCAAATGTGCAGTCTGTGTGCGAGAAGACAGGTCAGACCGCTCCGCCGATGCCAGTGATTGCTCCTGGGACCACGGTGAGTTTTATTTGAATGGACATTACTTGCTAGTCTTAACATTTGAGTGTCATCATGCTAACAAGACATTGGAAATGATCTTTGGTGCAGCGTAACTCCAGACAAGCATCGCACGATCCTTCTCCAGCTACCGACACGAGCCACCCCGCTCCTACACCTCCTGGATCTTGGTAAGTTTATCTAGTGTTTTGCTTAACACATGCATAAAGACCTAGACTTAGCTTTATTTCCTCCAATGCTTACCATAATGACCTAGAGTTAGCTTCTTCTCCTCCAAAATGACTTAATAAGCTTACTGACCTCCAAAACCATCCATTTTACCTAAGTTAGCTCTAAAACGATCTGTACTTAGCTTACTTATGTCAAAAATTGCATAATTAGCTTAGTTAGCTCATAGACGATCCATTTTACCTAAGTTAGCTCTAAAATGACCCATTTTACCTAGGTTAGCTTATAAATGATCCAGTTCATCCAAGTTAGCTCAAAAATGACCCATTTTACCTAGATTAGCTCCTAAATGATCCATTTTACCTACGTTAGCTTTAAAATGACCCATTTCACCTAGGTTAACTCCAAAATGACCCATCTTACCTAGGTTATCTCATAAACGATCCATTTCAACTAATTTAGCTCATAAACGATCCATTTCACCAAGTTAGCTAAAAACGATCCATTTCACCTAAATTAGCTCTTAAATGATCCATTTCACCTAAGTTAGCTCAAAAAGATCCATTTCAACTAAATTAGCTCATAAATGATCCATTTCACCTAAGTTAGCTAAAAAACGATCCATTTCAACTAAGTTAGCTCATAAATGATCCATTTCACCTAAGTTAGCTAAAAAACGATCCATTTCACCTTAGTTACCTCAAAAACGATCCATTTGACCTTAGTTAGCTCATAAATGACCCATTTCAACTAAGTTAGCTCATAAATGATCCATTTCACCTTAGCTAGCTCATAAACGACCCATTTCAACTTAGTTAGCTCATATATGATCCATTTCACGTAAGTTAGCTCATAAATGACATACTCTTCTTGTTCTAGTCTTCTTCTTGTTCTACTCTTCTTGTTCTAACTTTCTTATTTTTCATTTTGCAGATTTCATTCACTTGACGAAAGCTTGCATAGATGAAGTGCTCCTTATCCCTTTCTCTGTTTCTTTTGTATCGTTGAACTATGCATGTATCGTTGGATGAAACTATTGTAATATATATGGTTGGATGCCTCTATATATGTTGAACTTGTTATGTATGATGGAACTATGCATGTAATATATATGGTTGGATGATGAAGTTATGTGTTGGATATCTTATATGTTTGCTCTGTAATGGCCTTTTGAAATATATCTATATATGTCATATATATTTGTGATGAAAATTGTTGGATTTAATAAAAAACAGATAAAAGACCCAATATGCAGGCTCTTTGCCGTCGGCCACCGACGGCAACGGGCTCTTTGCCGTCTGCCGCGGACGGCAAAGAGGACACGT
The DNA here is from genome assembly GCF_003073215.2 of Triticum urartu. Lineage (NCBI taxonomy): Eukaryota > Viridiplantae > Streptophyta > Magnoliopsida > Poales > Poaceae > Triticum > Triticum urartu. The sequence continues at coordinate 337,038,192 of NC_053023.1, read as the reverse complement.
GGCATCCAGCTGTGCTTCCTGGGAGCTGACACATTTGGTCAGTTTGCCTACAGTGGCAGACGGCAAAGACTTTGCCATCAGTGGCAGACGGCAAAGAACCTGCCATGCAGTGACGTGTAGATGACATCATACGGCGGACGGCAAAGACACTAGAAATTTTGCCATCAGCGGCGGACGGCAAAGGCCTGCCGTTAGCCACTTAACGGACTGACAGCGCAATTATTGCCGTCCGCTCTCTTTCCCGTCCGCCGCAGACGGCAAAGGGCCTTTGCCGTCAGCCGCCAGGAAGCAGACGGCAAAGTAGCTGTTTACCGTAGCCTACTTTGCCGGAGCCTTTTGCCGTCCGCGGCTGACGGCAAAGGCCTTTGCCGTCTGCCGTTCATGCCTTTGCCGTCCGCCGTGGCAGACGGCAAAATAGCTGATTCCTGTAGTGTATGTTACTTGCCCGAGATTCGATCGTCGGTATCTCAATACCTAGTTCAATCTCATTACCGGCAAGTCTCTTTACTCGTTCCGTAATACATCATCCTGCAACTAACTCATTAGTTGCAATGCTTGCAAGGTAAGTGATGTGCATTACTGAGAGGGACCAGAGATACCTCTCCGACAATCGGAGTGACAAATCCTAATCTCGAAATACGCCAACCCAACAAGTACCTTCGGAGACACCTGTAGAGCACCTTTATAATCACCCAGTTACGTTCTGACGTTTGGTGGCACACAAAGTGTTCCTCCGGTAAACGGGAGTTGCATAATCTCATAGTCATAGGAACATGTATAAGTCATGAAGAAAGCAATAGCAACAAACTAAATGATCAAGTGCTATGCTAACGGAATGGGTCAAGTCAATCACATCATTATCCTAATGACGTGATCCCGTTAATCAAATGACAACTCATGTCTATGGTTAGGAAACATTACCATCTTTGATCAACGAGCTAGTCAAGTAGAGGCATACTAGTGACACTCTGTTTATCTATGTATTCACACATGTATTATGTTTCCGGTTAATACAATTCTAGCATGAATAATAAACATTTATCATGATATAAAGAAATAAATAATAACTTTATTATTGCCTCTAGGGCATATTTCCTTCAGTCTCCCACTTGCACTAGAGTCAATAATCTAGTTCACATCGCCATGTGATTTAACATCAATAGTTCACATCACCATGTGATTAACACCCATAGTTCACATCGACATGTGACCAACACCCAAAGGGTTTACTAGAGTCAATAATCTAGTTCACATCGCTATGTGATTAATACCCAAAGAATATTAAGGTGTGATCATGTTTTGCTTGTGAGGGAAGTTTAGTCAACGGATCTGCTACATTTAGATCCGTATGTATTTTGCAAATTTCTATGTCAACAATGCTCTGCATGGAGCTACTCTAGCTAATTGCTCCCACTTTCAATATGTATCCAGATTGAGACTTTGAGTCATCTGGATCAGTGTCAAAACTTGCATCGACGTAACCCTTTACGACGAACCTTTTGTCACCTCCATAATCGAGAAACATATCCTTATTCCACTAAGGATAATTTTGACCAATGTCCAGTGATCTACTCCTAGATCACTATTGTACTCCCTTGCCAAACTCAGGGCAGGGTATACAATAGGTCTGGTACACAGCATGGCATACTTTATAGAACCTATGGCTGAGGCATAGGGAATGACTTTCATTCTCTCTCTATCTTCTGCCGTGGTCGGGTTTTGAGTCTTACTCAACTTCACACCTTGTAACACAGGCAAGAACTCCTTCTTTGACTGTTCCATTTTGAACTACTTCAAAATCTTGTCATGGTATGTACTCATTGAAAAACTTATCAAGCGTCTTGATCTATCTCTATAGATCTTGATGCTCAATATGTAAGCAGCTTCACCGAGGTCTTTCTTTGAAAAACTCCTTTCAAACATTCCTTTATGCTTTGTAGAATAAATCTACATTATCTCCGATCAACAATATGTCATTCACATATACTTATCAGAAATGCTGTAGTGCTCCCACTCACTTTCTTGTAAATATAGGCTTCACTGCAAGTCTGTATAAAACTATATTCTTTGATCAACTTATCAAAGCGTATATTCCAACTCCGAGATGCTTGCACCAGTCCATAGATGGATCGCTGGAGCTTGCATATTTTGTTAGTACCTTTAGGATTGACAAAACCTTCTGGTTGCATCATATACAACTCTTTTTTAATAAATCCATTAAGGAATGCAGTTTTGTTTATCCATTTGCCAGATTTCATAAAATGCGGCAATTGCTAACATGATTCGGACAGACTTAAGCATAGATACGAGTGAGAAACTCTCATCGTAGTCAACACATTGAACTTGTTGAAAACCTTTTTGCGACAATTCTAGCTTTGTAGATAGTAACACTACTACCAGCGTCCGTCTTCCTCTTGAAGATCCATTTAATCTCAATGGCTCGCCGATTAATGGGCAAGTCAATCAAAGTCCATACTTTGTTCTCATACATGGATCTCATCTCAGATTTCATGGCCTCAAGCCATTTCGCGGAATCTGGGCTCATCATCGCTTCCTCATAGTTCGTGAGATCGTCATGGTCAAGTAACATGACCTCCAGAACAGGATCACCGTAACACTCTGGTGCGGATCTCACTCTGGTTTACCTACGAGGTTCGGTAGTAACTTGATCTGAAGTTACATGATCATCATCATTAGCTTCCTCACTAATTGGTGTAGTAGTCACAGAAATAGATTTCTGTGATGAACTACTTTTCAATAAGGGAGCAGGTATAGTTACCTCATCAAGTTCTACTTTCCTCCCACTCACTTCTTTCAAGAGAAACTCCTTCTCTAGAAAGGATCCATTCTCAGCAATGAATATCTTGCCTTCGGATCTGTGATAGAAGGTGTACCCAACATTTTCTTTTGGGTATCCTATGAAGACACACTTCTCCGATTTGGGTTTGAGCTTATCAGGTTGAAACTTTTTCACATAAGCATTGCAACCTCAAACTTTAAGAAACGACGGCTTAGGTTTCTTGCCAAACCATAGTTCATACGCTGTCGTCTCAACGGATTTAGATGGTGCCCTATTTAACGTGAATGCAACTGTCTCTAATGCATAACCCCAAAACGATAGTGATAGATCGGTAAGAGACATCATAGATCGCACCATATCTAATAAAGTACGGTTATGATGTTCAGACACACCATTATGCTGTGGTGTTCCAGGTGGCGTGAGTAGTGAAACTATTTCACATTGTTTTTAACTGAAGGCCAAACTCGTAACTCAAATATTTTACTTCTGCGATCATATCGTAGAAACTTTTATTTTTGTTACGATGATTCTCCACTTCACTCTGAAATTCTTTGAACTTTTCAAATGTTTCAGACTTGTGTTTCATCAAGTAGATATACTCATATCTGCTCAAATCATCTGTGAAGATCAGAAAATAATGATACCTGCCACGAGCCTCAATATTCATCGGACCACATACATCAGTATGTATGATTTCCAACAAATCTGTTGCTCGCTCCATTGTTCCGAAGAACGGAGTCTTAGTCATCTTGCCCATGAGGCATGGTTCGCAAGCATCAACTGATTCATAATCAAGTGATTCCAAAAGCCCATCAGCATGGATTTTCTTCATGCGTTTTACACCAATATGACCTAAACGGCAGTGCCACAAATAAATTGCATCATCATTATTAACTTTGCATATTTTGGTTTCAATATTATGAATATGTGTATCACTACGATCGAGATCCAACGAACTATTTTCATTGGGTGTGTAACCATATAAGGTTTTATTCATGTAAACAGAACAGCAATTTATTCTCTTACTTAAATGAATAGCCGTATTGCAATAAACATGATCAAATCATATTCATGCTCAACGCAAACACCAAATAACACTTATTTAGGTTCAACACTAATCCCAAAAGTATAGGGAGTGTGCGATGATGATCATATCAATCTTGGAACCACTTCCAACACACATCGTCACTTCACCCTTAACTAGTCTATGTTCATTCTGCAACTCCCGTTTCGAGTTACTACTCTTAGCAACTGAACCAGTATCAAATACCGAGGGGTTGCTACGAACACTAGTAAAATACACATCAATAATTTGTATATCAAATATACCTTTGTTCACTTTGCCATCCTTCTTATCCACCAAATACTTGGGGCAGTTCCGCTTCCAGTGACCAGTCCCTTTGCAGTAGAAGCACTTAGTCTCAGGCTTAGGACCAGACTTGGGCTTCTTCACTTGAGCAGCAACTTGCTTGCCGTTCTTCTTGAAGTTCCCCTTCTTCCCTTTGCCCTTTTCTTGAAACTAGTGGTCTTGTCTACCATCAACACTTGATATTTTTCTTGATTTCTACCTTCGTCGATTTCAGCATTACGAAGAGCTTGGGAATCGTTTTCGTTATCCCTTGCATATCATAGTTCATCACGAAGTTCTACTAACTTGGTGATGGTGACTAGAGAATTTTATCAATCACTATTTTATCTGGAAGATTAACTCCCACTTGATTCAAGCGATTGTAGTACCCAGACAATCTGAGCACATGCTCACTGCTTGAGCTATTCTCCTCCATCTTTTAGCTATAGAACTTGTTGGAGACTTCATATCTCTCAACTCGGGTATTTGCTTGAAATATTAACTTCAACTCCTGGAACATCTCATATGGTCCATGACGTTGAAAATGTCTTTGAAGTCCCGATTCTAAGCCGTTTAAGCATGGTGCACTAAACTATCAAGTAGTCATCATATTGAGCTAGCCAAATGTTCATAACATCTGCATCTGCTCCTGCAATAGGTTTGTCACCTAGCGGTGCATCAAATACATAATTCTTCTATGCAGCAATGAGGATAAACCTCAGATCACGGATCCAATCCGCATCATTGCTACTAACATCTTTCAACTTAGTTTTCTCTAGGAACATATATCTAACATAGGGAAGTAACAACGCGAGCTATTGATCTACAACATAGATATGCTAATACTACCAGGACTAAGTTCATGATAAATTAAAGTTCAATTAATCATATTACTTAAGAACTCCCACTTAGATAGACATCCCTCTAATCCTCTAAGTGATCACGCGATCCAAATCAACTAAACCATGTCCGATCATCACATGAGATGGAGTAGTTTCAATGGTGAACATCACTATGTTGATCATATCTACTATATGATTCACGCTCGACCTTTCGGTCTCCGTGTTCCGAGGCCATATCTGTTATATGCTAGGCTCGTCAAGTTTAACCTGAGTATTCCGCGTGTGCAACTGTTTTGCACCCGTTGTATTTGAACGTAGAGCCTATCACACCCGATCATCACGTGGTGTCTCAGCACGAAGAACTTTCGCAACGGTGCATACTCAGGGAGAACACTTATACCTTGATAATTTAGTAAGAGATTATCTTATAAAGCTACCGCCGAACTAAGCAAAATAAGATGTATAAAAGATAAACATCACATGCAATCAAAATATGTGACATGATATGGCCATCATCATCTTGTGCCTTTGATCTCCATCTCCAAAGCATCGTCATGATCTTCATCGTCACCGGCATGACACCATGATCTCCATCATCTTGATCTGTATCAATGTGTCATCACATGGTCGTCTCGCCAACTATTGCTCTTGCAACTATTGCTATCGCATAGCGATAAAGTAAAGCAATTATTTGGTGCTTGCATCTTATGCAATAGAGAGACAACCATAAGGCTTTTGCCAGTTGCCGATAACTTCAACAAAACATGATCATCTCATACAACAACTTATATCTCATCACGTCTTGACCATATCACATCACAACATGCCATGCAAAAACAAGTTAGACGTCCTCTACTTTGTTGTTGCAAGTTTTACGTGGCTGCTACGGGCTTAGCAAGAACCGTTCTTACCTACGCATCAAAACCACAACGATAGTTTGTCAAGTTGGTGCTGTTTTAACCTTCTAAAGGACCGGGCGTAGCCATACTCGGTTCAACTAAAGTTGGAGAAACTAACACCCGCCAGCCACCTGTGTGCAAAGCACGTCGGTAGAACCAGTCTCGCGTAAGCGTACGCATAATGTCGGTCCGGGCCGCTTCATCCAACAATACCGCCGAACCAAAGTATGACATGCTGGTAAGCAGTATGACTTATATCGCCCACAACTCACTTGAGTTCTACTCGTGCATAACATCAACGCATAAAACCTAGGCTCGGATGCCACTGTTGGGGAACGTAGTAATTTCAAAATTTTCCTACGCACACGCAAGATCATGGTGATGCATAGCAACGAGAGAGGAGAGTGTTGTCTACGTACCCTCATAGACCGAAAGCGGAAGCGTTAGCACAACACGGTTGATGTAGTCGTACGTCTTCACGATCCGACCGATCAAGTACCGAACACACGGCACCTCCGAGTTCTGCACACGTTCAACTCGATGACGTCCCTCGAACTCCGATCCAGCCGAGTGTCGAGGAAGAGTTTCGTCAGCACGACGGCGTGGTGACGATGATGATGTTCTACCGATGCAGGGCTTCGCCTAATCACCGCTACGATATGATCGAGGTGGATTATGGTGGAGGGGGGCACCGCACACGGCTAAGAGATCAAGAGATCAATTGTTGTGTCTTTGGGGTGCCCCCCCTGCATCCGTATATAAAGGAGCAAGGGAGGAGGAGGCCGGCCCTAGGAGGGGATGCGCCAAGTGTGGAGTCCTACTAGGACTCCCTAGCCCTAGTAGGATTTCACCTCCCATATGGAATAGGAAAAGAGGAAGGGAAAAGGAGAAGGAAGGAAGGGGGTGCCCCCCTTCCCTAGTCCAATTCGGACCAAACCAAGGGGAGGGGTGCGGCCACCCTTGAGGCCCTTTTCCTTCTTTCCCGTATGGCCCAATAAGGCCCAATACGTATTCCCGTAACTCTCCGGTACTCCGAAAAATACCCGAATCACTCGGAACCTTTCCGATGTCCGAATATAGTCATCCAATATATCGATCTTTACGTCTCGACCATTTCGAGACTCCTCGTCATGTCCCCGATCTCATCCGGGACTCCGAACTTCTTCGGTACATCAAAACTCATAAACTCATAATATAACTGTCATCGAAACCTTAAGCGTGCGGACCCTACGGGTTTGAGAACAATGTAGAAATGACCGAGACACGTCTCAGGTCAATAACCAATAGCGGAACCTGGATGCTCATATTGGCTCCCACATATTCTATGAAGATCTTTATCGGTCAGACCGCATAACAACATACGTTGTTCCCTCTGTCATCGGTATGTTACTTGCCCGAGATTCGATCGTCGGTATCTCAATACCTAGTTTAATCTCATTACCGGCAAGTCTCTTTACTCGTTCCGTAATACATCATCCTGCAACTAACTCATTAGTTGCAATGCTTGCAAGGTAAGTGATGTGCATTACCGAGAGGGTCCAGAGATACCTCTCCGACAATCGGAGTGACAAATCCTAATCTCGAAATACGCCAACCCAACAAGTACCTTCGGAGACACCTGTAGAGCACCTTTATAATCACCCAGTTACGTTGTGACGTTTGGTGGCACACAAAGTGTTCCTCTGGTAAACGAGAGTTGCATAATCTCATAGTCACAGGAACATGTATAAGTCATGAAGAAAGCAATAGCAACAAACTAAACGATCAAGTGCTATGCTAACGGAATGGGTCAAGTCAATCACATCATTATCCTAATGATGTGATCCCGTTAATCAAATGACAACTCATGTCTATGGTTAGGAAACATTACCATCTTTGATCAACGAGCTAGTCAAGTAGAGGCATACTAGTGACACTCTGTTTGTCTATGTATTCACACATGTATTATGTTTCCGGTTAATACAATTCTAGCATGAATAATAAACATTTATCATGATATAAGGAAATAAATAATAACTTTATTATTGCCTCTAGGACATATTTTCTTCAGTCTCCCACTTGCACTAGAGTCAATAATCTAGTTCACATCGTCATGTGATTTAACATCAATAGTTCACATCACCATGTGATTAACACCCATAGTTCACATCGACATGTGACCAACACCCAAAGGGTTTGCTAGAGTCAATAATCTAGCTCACATCGCTATGTGATTAATACCCAAAAAATACTAAGGTGTGATCATGTTTTGCTTGTGAGGAAAGTTTAGTCAACGGATCTGCTACATTCAAATCCGTATGTATTTTGCAAATTTCTATGTCAACAATGCTCTGCACGGAGCTAGTTTAGCTAATTGCTCCCACTTTCAATATGTATCCAGATTGAGACTTTGAGTCATCTGGATCAGTGTCAAAACTTGCATCGATGTAACCCTTTACGACGAACCTTTTGTCACCTCCATAATCGAGAAACATATCCTTATTCCACTAAGGATAATTTTGACCAATGTCCAGTGATCTACTCCTAGATCACTATTGTACTCCCCTGCCAAACTCAGGGCAGGGTATACAATAGGTCTGGTACACAGCATGGCATACTTTATAGAACCTATGGCTGAGGCATAGGGAATGACTTTCATTCTCTCTCTATCTTCTGCCGTGGACGGGTTGAGTCTGTCGAGTTCACCGTCGCGTCCTTTTTTTACACAAAAATCCCTGTGGTTTTTGGTCATTGAACTTGCAGTCCTTGCTTAAGTGAGAAAAAACGTTTCGTTCAGGCTATTTCCCAAAATCCCCCTGTAGTTCTCAATATTCAACCCGCGGTCCAAAAGCACAGTCTCTCAATTCTAAGAATAAAAAAGAGCATGGGACCTCCCTCGCCTCCCAATTCCAGCTGCCAAAGGCGACCGACCCCGGCGACGCTCGATCCGGTGAGCCTGGAGCGCTCGTCGCGGCCGTCTTCCTCCTCCCTGGCCCCGCCTCCCGCCTCCTGTGTGCGCGCGCTCCTCCCCCTCTCTCCCACCCCCTCGCTGCCGACCTCGCCCGCCCCTTCGCCGCCGCCATGGCCGTCCGTGCCGTCCGCGTGCTCCATGTCGACAGCTACGACTCCCCCGCGCAAGAGCAGACGCACAAGAGCCCTTTATCCTCCTAAACATGCACAAACTCCTCCTAAACAGCGTGCGCCGCCGCCGATCTGTGCTCTCCTCTCCACGCCGCCGATTTGTCCTCTTCGGCTTCCTTCCAGCTCCATGTGCTCCTTCCTCTCACCACCGCCCCAATCCTCCCCGGCGCCACACCCAGCCTCCTCCACGTCTATCTCCTGGCGCTGGCGGATGTGTTCAATTTGGAGGGAATTCAGTGCCATGTCCGTGCAGAAGAAATACTCCAACACGATAGCCATGGATGGCCCATCTGGATTTCACAAATTCTTTGGTGCCATAGAAAGAAAGCCTCCACCGGATTAGATCACAAGTTCTAAAGACGAACAACTCAATGTCGCGTCCGCCAACTTCGCCTGAAGACCATCCACCGTTGTCACCATCGACTTTGCCGCAAGACCATCCGCAATCGCCTCCGCCGACTTTGTCGGAAGACCATCAATCGTCGCCTAGACCTACTTCGTCGCAGGTATCTTTTTTCTTTGTGCAAACTATGATGGAGCTATGTTTGATTTACAACGATTTACAACCAGAGTTTACTGATGGTTAAACTGGCAATTTAAATTTACGTGAGCAAGTATTTAAGGCAATTGGTCTATTGGCATAGGCTCAAGCAGGAAACACATCGATCTGTACTTTTGCCATCTTGTTTCCTTTGTCAAACTAGCTGCAGCAATAGTTCTTCTTGCTATACAATATCGACATGCCAATTGATAAAATAATTTTGTCAACTGATTCCTCTTGTAGTGCTTCTTGCTGTACAAGACCACATCTGGTTTCCACCAAGAAGCTGGATCAGCGACATTGGACTCTGGTAAGCTCATGAAAATTCTTGCAATCCAGACTTGGGAGAGTCAAATTTACAAGTAGCTTTTATAGTGATAGCTAACATCATCTTACTGTGGTTTATTTGGCCCATGTAGAGCTGGCATGGTACGGCTACACTTCCAACAGTTTTACTTGCTAACAAAAAATCAAGTATAACTAAAAGAATATATCTTTCTCTTGCTGAAATAGGTTTGGACGCACAGTGTGATATATATATATATATATATATATATATATATATATAGAGAGAGAGAGAGAGAGAGAGAGAGAGAGAAAAGTCTATGTATTGTGTAAGTCCATGCTCTCTACAATCAAAGCCGTCCATCCAGCATGTGGATCTGTTCCAGGCAAGCTTTGTCTCTTTCCATCTTTGAATTAAACAATTTTCCGCAGCTCTCTCATATTTCCTCTTTTAGCTTGGTGGTCCATAGCCTAGCTGCAGTCTAGACCACATGCCTATGTGTTTGTCTGGCCGGACGGCACCATTTGACACAAAGAGTTCCAGACTATGCCGGACCTTTTTACGATGTTGTGAGAACAACAGACACTCATTTTAGGCAAAGTGCAATACTATTCGTCAGTGCTTTGTTTTGTTTCTCTGACCAGCACTAATACCATGTCACGGACATCATATTCATCGCGTTTGCAACGAGCAACGCCCTACAACCCCCTTGCCAGCATGGATTATTTTACAGTTAAGGAAATTTGGGTTATCAAGTTAGCTGTCGGGGAGCATCCATGGACGGTGACAACCCCTTTTTTCTTTGCGACAGCAGCGAGCCGGATGTTAGGCGTCGGTCTTCAGATTCTAGAGACCATGAACGGCCTTTCCTTCTCTGTGTTGGTTATGTGAGAGGCAACGAGGAGGACCTGCGTTGGTTATGTGCATCAAGCTTAGTAGTCTGTAGTCCTATTTTTTGTTATGTCAGTATCTTCAGTTATGGTACGATTTGTATCATGTCATAACCAACATATTCATTGCCATGTACTGCATTAGACGCATTGTTATCAAATGGATTTACCAGATTTCTTTCACCTGATCTCAATTATCTCAGTTGTACATGCACCATTGTGTCGAATGATTTCTGTCCTATTATTTCTCTGAAAATCCAGCTTCAGTTTTGCACTCTATGTTCGACAGTTGACACATCAATCTTCAGACATAACCAGTGGTTTTGTTACCTTTCCTTCACTTCCACCCAAAAGCACAACTAGAAAAGTTGAATCTTTTCGTTTCAGAAGGCAGCCTTGGCTGCACCCTAGTTTGCTATACACACAAATATAGCAATGTGCATCCATACTTTCCATCTTAACACTGTCCCAGAATAGCCGTTCATGTGTCTGTGTGTTCGGTCAACCGTGCAGCAATTGTGTGTGTAACACGCCTAGTGTATGTCCTCTAGTTAACACAACTTTCTTCAAATTGGCCTAGCGTCAGTATTGCACAAGTCTGAACCAAAACAGTATGCTCAAAACCAGGATAAAAGCTCGAGCCGTAGCTGTCGCCTGTCAGGATTCCTGAGGCGCATAGTATCCCTACATCGCACAAATCTTCAGAGCCTTCAGTCATTCACGGGAGCCTGTTGCAATTTTTTTCTTGCCCCCTCCACTCACCTCTAACCCAACTAATGATCCGCTTATTACCCCTTACAGAACTTCATAAACACGCTTCATTACCCCTTACAAAATTGCATAAATTGACGAACTGTCTGTCGCATTTGACCCAATATACTAATATACTAGCAATAAAATTAATGGATATACTCCGATGAGGCCACGCCACCACGGTGCCACCTTCTGCTGATCTTTTCCTAATCTTTAGTTTAGTTTGGAGGGATTCAACGAGGTGACGACGGCATCACCTTCTTCGACGAGGCCGCCCATCACCATACTCCTGCTGTCCGTGGGGAGGAATGATAGCTTCATGCGGCAGCGCCGACTATCAAACCACGGCAGGGACTGGTTTAGTCTTGTGCTTGTTAGGAACAAACCGTGGCGGGTGTGCCATGTGCGTGTGTGTGTTTGTGTCGTGGTGCCGATGCGTGTGTGTCACGTTAGAGTCCGAGGCCGTTGGTGTTTTGGGTAGTAGCCGCAGCTGGTGTTCTGTTGAGCAAGCCCGAGTCGTCCGGGCGTTGCGTCGTGCGTGTGTGTGCCCATGTATAAACCCTCCATGTATACACGAGACACAATTTCTTTGCTTAGTGTCAGAGTTCCAGACTGGAAGAACAGACGCGTCAGCACTAGTCCAGTCTAATGGTAGTCAGGTCAAAGGCTACTTTAGCTTGCTAGTACTCCGATTTCACGAGTACGTACTGGTTTTCCTGACCTCCTAGTGGTCAGTCTAGGACTGTTAAAGCAGGCACGATGGCCATGCTATTGTAATGTAATTCTCTCTGTGTGCTTTAACACAACATTTGACTTTTGAACTGATTAATACTCCATCTTTTTTTAGTTTGCATATAAGATCTTGTCAAAATCAAACTTTGTAAAGTTTGACCAACTTTGTAGAAAAAAATCAACGTCTACATACTAAAATTATATGGTATGAAAATAAATTTCATGATGCTTCTAACAATATTGATTTCATATTGTGAATCTTGATATTTTTTCTATAAACTCAGCAAAGTTAACAAAGTTTGACTTTGATCAAATCTTATATGCAAAGTAAAAAGAAACAGAGGGAGTACATATTAGGGCATAATGACAAAACATATAGGGATAACTTTTATCTTCCTTCTAGTTTATGTAATTAATAGGACAATAACAAATCTGTTGCCAACGTTTAGTGCACATAAAGTGGGCAGGGCAAATAGTTAATCCCTTATATTGCTGGCACAGGCAGCAAAACAACTCACTGGAAGTGGCGAATTATTTTACAGAAAGTATCCAAAAGTAAGAGTTTGTCTTGTTGATGGATGTGGCTTAGCAACTGCAGTGCTGCTCAAGACCATCCTTTTAGATACAAAGCAATTTTTGTTTGTGGAAGCTGTTATAAGAGTATCTTTAGCAAACCCCTTAAAACGTACGAAACTGTAAAATAATCACCGGTTAACAGTTTTAGGCGAAAAAAACGACCTGAATAAAACTCGTAAACGACTCCGACCTGTAATTTTTTTAAGGGGCGAGGAAAATATCCCCACCGAACATGTGAAAATAAGGATTTCGGAGCCAACCCGAGGGTGTCCTGTATATGCGAAAGACCGTTGGCGGGAGTCCAACTGCCATCGGAACCTTCATGGCTCGCTCCCGGCTGCCGCTCCGTCCATCCCCGGCCGCCGCCCTGCTCATCCGGGAAGCCACCCCACCCGTTCGGGACGCCGCCGCCCCACTCGTCCAGGCCGCCGTCCTGCCCATCCGGCCATCACCCCGCTCGTGGCCGCCGCCACGCCCCCTGTCTCCTCCATGACACGGCCATCGGGGGAGCCCGGCCTCGCCCCACGCGCTCCAGCTCTACTGCATCTCGGGCGGGCTCATTTGTGTGACTGGCAACAACGGTTTCATTGGCTCCTGGACACGGGAACCTTCATTTTCCATTGGCCGGATCTTACATAACCGAGTGCACTCTTTTAATTGGAGCGGACACTTTTTTATACCATGAGCGTTGTACCCATCGTAACACCACCCTGTTTGCGTTGACACACATACTCTCTCTCTCTTGTGTGTGTGTGTGTGTCTAGGCGCTAATGCTTTATGTGGTTCAACACACTTTAGAGTAAAACATAATAATGAACAGGCAATTGTAATTGGAAACATGCATGTAACACCCCTCATGGTGTTCTTGTATGCCGTATCATCATGAAAACACCAAAACATTCATTTTTCATTGGCCAAACCTTACACAATCATAAGGATGAACTCTTTTAATTGGACCAGGCACCTTTTTATACCACGAGCGTTGTATCCATCAGAGCACCACTCTGTTTCTGTTGGCCCCTCTCTCTCTCTCTCTCTCTCTTTTGTGTCTAGGCACCAACACTTGATGTGATTAACTCACTTAAGACGAAACAATAATAATAACGGACAATTATAATTGAAAACATGCAAGTAACACCCGTCATGTTGTTCTCGTATCGCTGCATCCTCATAAAGACATGGGAACCTTCATTTTCTATTGATTGAACCTTACACAATCGTATGTGTACACTCTTTTAATTGGACAGGGCACTTTTTAGTACCATGAGCGTTGTACCCATCGGAGCACCGCTCTGTTTTCGCCATGAAGCACGCACGATCATTCGCTTGTCGTACATGCACCATCTACAAGTCGGCACCTTGTAGCCGTGAAGAACTTACCATCTATAACAATGACGTACACTTCACGGCTGAACACCATGTTTTCTCACGTACTTACTAAATGTATAGTAGAGAAAAATTCGCTGGCATCGCGAACATGCACCATATATAACCATGTCGAGCTCTTTTATGCTTGATAAACGGATACCTTGGGCTCCCCTTTCCTCCCGCGTCGCTCCCGTGGGCGATGGGGAGGAACCCTAGCCGCCACAACCCCAAGTCTCCCACCAGCCCTTCCTCCCACACGCCGCCACCATAAGACGCAATCAGGCGAAACCCTGCTGACATCGTTGTGGCGGCTGATATTGTCCCTCGCGTATAGTGTCTTGGCGTAGGACGGGGTCGCTGGGGGCACCGTGTGCTTGCGAGTCACGGTGGTGTGATGAAGGGTCCTCCGATGGTGCTGCTGAGGCTCCTCTAGTTGCGTGGCTGACTGCATTGAGGTGGGATAGGCCCTCGACCCCGATGGCTACAGATCGAGGTCCACCTAGATCTGTTGAAAGGCAGTTATGTGTGGCGTGGGTTGTGGGCAGTGTGGGCCTCGATGGTTGTAATCCGATGGGAGATGGTGGCAGCTGGAGTTGGTGGTGGGTGGCAGCGTGCGCGTCTAGTGTGGAGTTGTGGGTTGGAAGCTAGTTCAGGGCAGGGGGCCCGCACCTTGCCGTGATCTAGTTGGACCATTGGGTGCTTGCAGTGGCAGGCGAGGTGGCCGCAACGGCTTTGGCGACGACGGTTGGTGTGGGTGCTGGTAGCTCATCCCTTTTCCTGGGTCTGGACCGGTGGCACGGGGTGCTTGCTTGGTGAAGATGGCCGGGACCTGGGGCTCGTGCTCGACCGGATTGGCTTGAGGCTCGACGCAGGTCGGAGCTCGATCATGTGTTGGCTTCGTGCGAGCATGCTGGACGACGGCCGTCAGTAGTGACGGGGTTGTGTCTCCCCCGATCCACGAGGGATGGCTTGAGTTGCGAGCGTGGGCGCCTCTTACCGTGGAGGCGTCGACCCAGACTCCGTTTTGATGCCGGGCTAGGAATGAAAGGAGATGCTTTTTACTCCTATTGTGGTGGATGCACCATGATCTGGGCGGGTGGTGCTGTCTCGGATATGGATGCCAGGGCGATGACCTCGAATGGCGGTCTGCATGCTCTCTCCAAGGGGCATCATGCGGTGGTAATGGCTTTTCCTCTTGGTCGTGTGGGCCGTGAGAGGTAGCGGCGGGTGGCTCGGGCGTGCACTCTGTCTCCAATAATAGTGATGCCCTGATCCAGACATGGAGTTCTGACCTTGCCATGCTTGTCCTGGAGACCTCGGAGGAGGTGTCGAGCAAAAGCTCTACGCTTTGTCACCGATGATGATGACGCTCGCGGGTGCCGTTATCTTCTTGAAGACATCGTCTAGGTTCCAGGTGTAAACCATTGTCCATTGTGAACTCGGCAACGGCGGTGCTTAGCATATTCTCCCTCCTAGGGGTGTTGTCGTGGATCGTAAGTGTTATAAGGCGTAGCGTGGGGTTGAAACCAGTTCCTCCTATGCTCTGTCTCGGCTACCTCATAAACTTAGAATGTAACAATATACTTAAAAACAACCAGGTGAGCGACAAAGAAGCATCTTAGAGACCTTTTCTGTCATGTATTAAAAATCATCACAATTAAATGGTGGCTTCTCAAAAGCGGTCAAATGTTTTTGTCCTTGTGGAAGAATAGACATAAATCCTAGCGTGCGTACCAAGTGTTCTTCTGCACACTCTGAAACATACTATGGCAAGCCTCTGTAAAACACTGTACCGAAATACAGTACTACAAGGCTAGGACGCTGAGAAACTACAGGCGCGTGACTATTTTCTAGTAGTATGTGTTTCCAGCTAGCATGCATGCACTGAATCAGCCTGCAGGCCGTCTTTCCACGCAGCTCATTGATGTACATCTCTCCACGCATTTTGTCTGTCTTTCCATGCAAAACGGGGTCGCTGCTTGTCGGCAAATTTGACAATTTTGATCTTGAGACGAAATCAATTCACGGAATAAACTGTCCATAAAATTATTTCACAGTACTGACCCTTTTGTGTAGCGCCCGTCACGCAGACGCCACACCCTACGGTGCAACGCCCAGCTCTAGGCGTTGCACGCCTGTCCACCGTGGCAGCCCTGGGGCCCGCACCCAGTAGTGCAGCGCCTCCGAGCTAGGCGCCACACATGTAATGTGCAGCGCCCGGCCCGTAGGCGCTGCACTGTGACTTATTCAGCGGCTTGGGCCCCCTCCCCCACTCCCCCCACCCCACACACCCCAACCCGAGCTTTGCCCCCTCTCCCACTCTCCCCCCCTCTTAAATCCTCTTCCAAATCTTGCAAATTTGAAAAATTTGTCCGTGGATTTCGAAGTCATACCCTCCCTCAAGGTAATCTTCTCCGATCCCCTTATTTTGATCCAAGTAATGCTAGTTTGGGGAAACCCTAGTTTTATTTGGATCTAGAGATTTGCATGGAGATGTGAGATCTTTGTTTGTCAATTTCCTATGATTAGGCTTTGTTAGTATGTTAGGGTTATTCTTATGGGTGTTCTTATGTTGGTGCTAGGGTTAGGGTTATTGTTATGGTTATAGTTAGGGTTAGGGTTGTTGTTTGATATATATATATTAGGGTTTGTATTCCGTGTTAATCCTTAAATTAGCACTCATGGAAGCAATGTTACGTCGTGTTGTTTGAATGCTTATAGGGATGGGAAGAACATGTGTGTTTGTTCATCATGGGGACAAAGACGCTTTCTTGAAAGGCAATATTGAACCGGATCCGGATGAGCTTGATATGGTGTTTGATAGTAGTCCTAGCTATGCGGAGCTCTTGCAACAAGTGAAAGTGCAACTATCCCTAGGTGGTTTTGGTAATTCATAACAACATATAGCTCATTGAGCTAATACTATTTCAAGATAATTATTTCAGGAAAGCTCAATGATTGGCATGGCATGGATGTGAAAGTGGAACCCTCAAAATGCTAAGGACAATGGATTGGCTCAAGCTCAAAAGCTCAAGACTCTTCATTTTATATTTTAGTGATCCAAGATCACATTGAGTCCGTAGGAAAAGCCAATACTATTAAGGAGGGATGAGGTGTTGCTTAATGAGCCTCTTGCTTCATGTGCTTAGTGATATGCTTCAAAACCCTCAACTACTTTCCCATATCCACATATGACCTAAACCCTAAGCCAAATTCGGTCCTACCGATTCTTCATATCCGGCGCCACCGAGTTTCACTTGTCATAGCCACTGCCAAACCCTAGCAATTCGGTTCTACCGATAAGGATCTCGGTCCCACCGAGATGGGGTTGCAAACTCTCTGTTTCTCTTTCGTAACTTTTCGGTCCCACCGAAAGAGCGAATCGGTCCCACCGAGATTGCAATGTAAACTCAGTGTTTCCCCTTTGTAACTTTTCGGTCTCACCGAGTTCCACTCGGTCTCACCGAAAGAGCAAATCGGTCCCACCGAGTTTTCCTGACCAACTCTCTGGTTAGCTAATTACCAAATTCGGTCTCACCGAGTTTGTGTAATCGGTCTCACCGAGATTACGTTATGCCCAAACCCTAACCGAATCGGTCCTACCGAGCTGCATGTCAGTCCCACCGAAATTCCTAACGGTCACTAGGTTTACATTTTCGGTCCGACCGAGTTTATTGCTTCGGTCCCACCGAGATTGAAAAACTGTGTAACGGTTGGATTTTGTGTGGAGGCTATATATACCCCTCCACCTCTTTCTCATTCAAGTGAGAGAGCCATCAGAACACACACATCATTCCAACTCATATGTTCTGAGAAAGAACCACCTATTCATGTGTTGAGACCAAGACATTCCATTCCTATCATATGAATCTTGATCTCTAGCCTTCCCAAGTTGCTTTCCACTCAAATCTTCTTTCCACCAAATCCAAATCCTATGAGAGAGAGTTGAGTGTTGGGGAGACTATCATTTGAAGCACAAGAGCAAGGAGTTCATTACCTACACACCATTTGTTACTTCTTGGAGAGTGGTGTCTCCTAGATTGGCTAGGTGTCACTTGGGAGCCTCCGACAAGATTGTGGAGTTGAACCAAGGAGTTTATAAGGGCAAGGAGATCGCCTACTTCGTGAAGATCTACCGCTAGTGAGGCAAGTCCTTCGTGGGCGATGGCCATGGTGGGATAGACAATGTTGCTTCTTCGTGGACCCTTTGTGGGTGGTTGCTTCTTCGTGGACCCTTCGTGGGTGGAGCCCTTCGTGGACTCGCGCAACCGTTGCCCTTGGGTGGAGCCCTGTGTGGACTCGCGCAACCGTTACCCTTCGTGGGTTGAAGTCTCCATCAACGTGGATGTAGGATAGCACCACCTATCCGAACCATGGGAAAAACATCCGTGTCTCCAATAGCGTTTGAATTCTCCAAACCCTTCCCTTTACATTCTTGCAAGTTGCATGCTTTACTTTCCGCTGCCCATAAACTCTTTGCATGCTTGCTTGAATTGTATGATGATTGCTTGACTTGTCCTAAAATAGCTAAAATCTGCCAAGAACTAAAATTGGGAAAAGGTTAAGTTTTTATTTGGTCAAGTAGTCTAATCACCCCCCCTCTAGACATACTTTCGATCCTACAACAAGTGAGGAAAGATTTGAATTGGATGGACCTTAGTGATATTGTTGAGTTGGAGGGAAGGCATAATGTAGGTTTTGGAATGCACATCCGTTGGAAGACAATGCGTATCAACTCGGAGCAACGTTGGGTTGCATACAAGGAAACGGTGGCCGATTCACTTGACAAGGCTCTTGAGTTATTTGCAAGGAAGAAGGTTGATTCAAATTTGCATTTGGACTTGAACCGGAACCCTCCTCTTTGGTTGCTAGTAGCCCCCCACCCTTGAAGCGAGATGAAATTATTGAACCTCTTTTGACCCAAGAAGTGAGGCCAACATTGAGCCCGTTTACAAACAACGAAGATGAAGCTTTGCAAGAGGACAATGATGAGTATACGGACGATGACAATGAAGTTGATCTCCATGACAACAATGTGGGTGATCTTGACAAATATCATTTGCAAGAGACAATGGACCATTCCATCCCTTTTTCCCGTGCATATGCATCGGATTCGGATGACGAAGGTCCCAATGAACAAGTTGATGAGGAGGGGTTCACGGTGAAGGAGGCCGAAGCTTTCGAGAAGGTATTCGGTCGGGATCACAAGACACCATTGTTCAAGGATGTTAGTCTCGCAGATGAAGCCGTTGTGGATGGTGGCAAATCTATATCTCTTGGGGTTAGGCCAAGCTCTCACCGTGATTTGGGAGACGACAAGAACCGGATTGCTAAAGGGTCTAAGTTTGAAATCTTGTTGGAATTGAAGATGTGGCTCGACAACTACTCGGTTACGCATTATCGTCCACACAAGGTGGTGCACTCAGACGTCAATGTGCGCTACACGGTTGCATGTGCATGTGAAGATGAAATATGTCCGTGGATTGTGTGTGCAAGACCATGGAAAGGAGGTCCCGCTTAGCACGTAGTGAGTTGTGTGCCAACTCACATGTGCCGAGGCAAAAGGGTGGATGGCAAGATTGTGTCCCAAGACCACAGCCAACTCACGTCCGAGTTCATCGCTTATAGGCTCTCCAACTCAATATCCACACTTCCAACAATGAGCGTCCAACATGTCATTGACCTTGTGAAAGCCATCTTTCATTACAAGGTGAAGTACGACAAGGCATGGAAGGCGAAGCAAGCCGCATTTAAGATGTTGTATGGTACTTGGAAGGAAGCATACAACCGAATCCCTAGGTTGTTGTTAGCCATGGCCGCCACAAACCCGGGTATGGTTCATGTTGTCGAGCCTCATGGGCACCAAACAACGGTTTATGAAGGAAAGAAAGTTCGAGTATTTGGCCGTGCATTTTGGGCGTTCGAGCAATGCGTGAGGGCTTTCGAACACTGTAGGCCGGTCATCGCCATTGATGGCACGTTCTTGACCGGACAATACAAGGGGACCTTGTTGGTTGCGATAGCAAGTGATGCCAATAACCGGGTGTTGCCATTGGCATTTGCTTTGGTTGAGGCGGAGAACAATGACAATTGGGAGTGGTTTTTGCGTCTTTTGAGGACGAAGGTGTTACCCGTTCAAAGGGAAATTTGTGTCATATCGGATCGGCATGCAGGAATTCTTAACGCGGTGGAGATTGACATTCCCGGGCATGCTCCGTTAAACTATGATCTTCGTTTTGGTTGTGAACTACTATGTGTCATGAACTACCATCTCTCCTCCTTGATTTGGTTGTGAACTACCATGTGTCATGAACTACTATCTGTCCTCCTCGATTTGGTTGTGATCTACTATGTGTCGTGAAGTAATATGTATTATGAACTAGTATGTGTCATGAAGTACTTTGTGCATATGTTGTCTTCACAGTTCTTTGCTTGCTATGTGTCGTGAACTACTATCTCTCCTCATCGGAATATGTGTGCATGTGCCACAAAATTTGCTAAGTACAAGTGCAACACCTAAGCTCTGGGGCGTTGCACTGTACAGTGTGGCGCCTCGAAGCTAGGCGCTGCAGCGGCTGTAGGTTGCCAACACTTTGTTTGCTCTCAGCTTAGCTCAGCCCAGGCGTGCAACGCCTCAGGGCTAGGGCGTTGCACTGTACAGTGTGGCGCCTCGAAGCTAGGCGCTGCAGCGGCTATAGGTTGCCAACACTTTGTTTGCTCTCAGCTTAGCTCAGCCCAGGCGTGCAACGCCTCAGGGCTAGGCGTCACACTGTATAGTGCAGCGCCTAGTGCTGAGGCGTTGCACCCCTGGGCTGAGCTAAGCAGAGAACAACTACTTTGTTTGCAAGCTATAGTCGTTGCAGCGCCTAGCTTGAAGGCGTCACACTGTACAATGCAACGCCTAGCTCCCGGACGTTGCACTGTACAGTGTGGCGCCTCCAAGCTAGGCGCTGCAGCGGCTGCAGCTTGTAAACTCGGTCATTTCAGGTACATTGCAACATTTCCTAGAATAAGCAGTCAAAAACTTTAAGTTCACATTTCAGTCACAGTTGAACATTATTAAGACAACAAGTGCAACATAGAGGATCAAGTTCAACATTGGTAAGACGTCAACTCCAAGTTCAACATAACTAAGACATACAAAGAGGATCAAGTTCAACATAGAGCTACCACAACTCCAAGTTCACCGACATAACAACTTCAAGTTCACCGACATAACAACTCCAAGTTCACCGACATTACAAATAAAAGACGATGGCTGGTTCCTAAGAAGAGCTAGTTCCTTGAGTGCTTTTTGGCTGCTCCCCCCTCTTGCTGGCTAACTTCTTCACCTTCCTAGGAAGAGGAACACGCTCCCGCTCCGGCTCCGGTTCCTCCACGTCATCGACATCGTCATCCAAATAGTCATCCAAAGCCGCCATCCGCGAGGTGCCGACCGTCCTTTTGTCTCTTTGGGTGAAGTCTTCAGGTGTTTACTTGTTGATTCCCGTCCTAGGCTTTAGCATGTATGCAGACCTAACCTGGTACGTCCCCAAGGTCATATCATCATCAGCAACCTATGCATCAACAAAAGATATGGAAAGACCGTGTGTGAGGATATAGTTAGCAATGCATCAACAATTGGATATATATGCTCATGCCATACCTCTTGGGTGACCACACCCACATCCTCATCCTCCAAATGATCACCATGGCTCTGGCCCGAAGCGGGATCTGATGGTGTCGCCGACCTAGACCGTTCTGGTGATACATACTCGGGGTCACGACAACCAAAAAGGTTTGATAGCTGCCTTAACTTTTGGCCCTGGCGCTGCAACATGTACAAGTGAATGAGACATCGAACGTAGCAACACATGTTAAATACTAGTTTGAAGGAGATGTGAACCTTGATGAATGCTCGAAGTGCACCTTCTCCATCGCTTTTGCCAGCCGGGGTTGTTTCAAGAATAGTCTCGGTCTCATCAGCTGCTTTCTTGATCTGGGCACGCTATGAACAGAAATGGTATTAACGTGTTAGACAAGCGAAGATGTGAATAGTGTGAATGAAAATCAAAGAGGGCAAATACTACAAAGTTCATCATTAGAGCTGAAGGGATCACTGAGTTGCCTTTCCTGACTAATGCGTTGTACTGGTGTTGGGCTACCTCATCAAAAACAGTGGGTTCTTCTAAAATCTCCTCAGCATACGCCGGCTTGCATACCTCCACACGGGTACTTGCAAGAAACCATGTGTTGAACGCTACAGGGCAGTGCTCACGAAGCTGGACTCCTTTTTCAGCCCTAGCTTGCTCCACACTAAGCGCAAACTGTACGACATACTTTATGTGATGCTTGTCCCAATCCTTAATCTTCCGCTGCCTTTTCCTATCCAACCTGCAAGTTAGAAACATAATATTAGTAGCATCGAAACCGCTGAGAAGCTGCTAAGTACTCAAGGTTAATTATATCTTACGCGTGTAGCAACTTGTCCGTGTCCTCCCACTCTGGCGGATGTGCCTGGAACAAACCAAACCGACGGCGCACTCGATGTGGGAGGTGAAGCTCAACCGCCCAGTTGCATATGAGTGGGCACCGCATACGCCAGAGATCCCTATCCCTAGTGCACATCGGATTCAGCCTGAACTCTAAAGGGTTACCAAAACTATCTCCTGTTCCATGCGGCTCCCATATCACCTGTAAAATGGGATAGAATGCAAAATTGATATCGACTTGCAATAGAAGCATCATAATCACTTATGCAATGTTAATTCACCTGCTCAGGCGTGATCGCGTCAAGCTCGCTCTGGTACAACTTGTACATGACCGAGGGATCATCTGTCGTCTCATTTATCACATCCCACTTGTAAGCCCAAGTGGGTAGCCGTAGTAGGTTGCCTTTGTTGTCCCAATCATCGTACTTCACCTTCTTCGGACGTCCAACCGGCAAACGCTCCCAGCTCCATATGGAAAGTGCGAGCAAACAACCACCAATACCTCTAGATGACCTACAACAGGCTTCGTCCAACTGCACATAAAAGAGAACATGGTTCAGTTAAGAGCAAGATCGCATTCATAATGTAGCAATGAAGTGAAAAGGAAACAACTTCATACCTGTCTATACAAGTAAGCCAGTGTCGCCGAACCCCAACTCCAATTGCTATCGAAGACGGTCAACGCCTTTAGCCACATCCATGGAGCATTCTTGCCTTTGCCATCAGCAAACATAGTCCTGGATATCACATACCACATGTAGACACGAGCATATGTCTTGACCGTGTCCTCATCAGCTTCCGGTGGGCAAGTACCAAAGTGCTCAGTAATCCACGTGAAAGTAGCACCGGCTGCGACTCTTTCCTTCTTGTTTTCTGCTTCTGGTTCCGGAGGCTCCGGAGGAACCATACCGATAAGGGCATGCATCTGCGTGCGCCACCCATCGAAATCAGTGCTTATACATAGAGGATTCCCATCAATAGGAAGACCAGTGATCATAGCAATATCCTGGAGCGTCACTGTCATCTCCCCGGTCCGTAGATGGAAACTATGTGTCTCCGGCCGCCAATGATCAATAAGCGCGGTGAGTGCTGGAGCATTGTTGGGTGGCGTCGACCGTTTGACCATATGAATGAAAGGGAGAAGTCCTGTCTCCCTTACATACGGTGTGTATCGCTCATCATAGCGCATCCACCCAAGGGTGACCCCGTGAGAACGAAGCTTCAAAGGTGCAAGCGCCTACAAACAAACAATTCATAACATTACATATGGGGTATTTGTGTTTGAAATAAATACGAAATTCATAAAACAAGCCACTATCATTATTACCCGCTGCTCCACCGCCATAGCGTATGACCAGTGTGTTTGTCCCAGTGATCATCGAGAAGCCAAACCATCCTAACAATTTTGAAAGAAAGCTTTCTTGTCAACACGATTATCTTTTGAATACAAATAAACTAAAGTACGCCTACTAGATGCAACAGTACCAATCTATGTATCCAAGCATATCAAATCAAACAAAACTAATAAACTAGGATTTCACAAATAACTAGGCCTACTTCATACAAATAACTTTTTCATAAACTATGCCTACTTCATACAAATAACTCTTCCATAAACTAAACTAGGGTTCCACAAATCAAACAAACAAGGGTTGTAATACATGCAAAGTTCTAATACATGCAAGATTCAAATCTAATCTAATCAAACAAGGATTTCCCAAATCTTCTAAATATCATATTTTCTATGGATAGAAAGAAGGGGATCGGAGGAGAGTACCTTCTAGGATGGATTGGTGAAGAAATGCACGTACCAAATCGTCGGATCTGAAGGATTTGGGAGAGGGGATTGAGAGGGGGAGAGGAGGAAGCCGCCGACGCGCCTGTTCTGTAACTGCTGGAACGAATGGGTGGGGTGGGGGGAGGGGGAGGGGGAGGGGGCGGCTGGCATCTAAGTCACAGTGCAGCGCCTACGGGCCGGGCGCTGCACATTACATGTGTGGCGCCTAGCTCGGAGGCGTTGCACTACTGGGTGCGAGCCCAAGGGCTGCCACGGTGGACAGGCGTGCAACGCCCCAGAGCTGGGCATTGCATCGTAGGATGTGGCGCCTGCGTGGCGGGCGCTACCCAAAAGGGTCAGTGCTGTGAAATAGTTTCACGGGCAGTTCATTCCGTGAATTGATTTCGTCCTAAGGTCAAAATTGTCAAATTTGCCCTGCTTGTCAAAGAGGTAGTCACGGACAGTCAAAAATACTCCATATAGTACTAGACACCACAGCAAGCCCCTATCTCGCATCTTGTCATATCGATCCACAAACCCTAGCTACGGCCGTGGTTCTTCTCTTTCCAAAGGAGCGAGTTCTCCGGCGAACTAAATGAATCAGTCCGGTGGAACAACACCAGCATGCGGTGATGGAGGGGGCTCAGTTGGTCTGGATTCAGGTATTCCAATCTTATACAGTTCTCATTTTTTAGGCTGGTAGATCTAGAAAAAACAAGATGCGCCGCATGAGCTTCCGTATATAGTTTGTTTGGGATTGATTACGAGGCCGTTTTTTCTCCCATCGCCTGAATAGTATTTTTATAGTCTATTCTGATGCGTGGATTTGTTATTTTCCCTCCAAGATATGCATATGTACCGTTAAATATAATCTAGAATGCTCAGCCTTGTATGTTTCCTTTTTTACATGGAAAACGCTTAAAATCAGGCAGATGATTTTCTCGCCGCTTAAGTCCCTTCCCTCTCTCGCCACGTGTCCCTTGCGGGACCGATGAAGCCTTATCTTCTCGGTCGTTCCCATCTCCTCGTCTCTCTCGCTAATTCCCTCCGCACTAGCGCGCTCTCTCTCCCCCACCCATTTCCTCTCTCTCTAGCGCCCTCTCCTCCTTGGGCTGATGCCTGGCCGGCCACCACTCTCACCGGCGCTAATTGCTGCAGGAAACTCCGTGGCGACCTGTTTTTGCAAAGGAAGAGACGCCCACCGGTGCTTTCACGGGGAGCGCCGCGTTTTTCTTCTTCAAAACAGCGCGGCCTCGCTGCTGTTGCAGAGGAGCCAATCGGCGGCAAGCCGGCCTGTCGTTGCGGCGACGCTTGCTGCAGAGCAACACGGGAAAGGGAACTTCGCCGGAGGCGGCGGCGCTGTGTTGGAGCTCCGCCGCGGCTGCAATGGAGCTCGGTTGGAGTTGCAATGGAGTGCTGTCGGAGCCGTCGGAGCTTTGCCAGGGCTACAGTGAAGCTCGGCTGGAGTTGCAATGGAGCTCTGTCGGAGCCGTCGGAGCTTTGCCAGGGCTGCAATGAAGCTCGGCCGGAGTTGTAGTGGAGCTTTGCCGGAGCGTCGGTGCTGCGTTGGAGCTCCGCCGAGGCTGCAATGGAGCTCAGCCGGAGTTGCAATGGAACTTCGCCGGAGCGTTGGTGCCGCGTTGGAACTCATCGGACGCCATCGGTGCTTCATTGGAGCTTCACGTGAGGCTGCAGTGGCCCTGGGTTGAAGCTGACGTGCTCACTGCTGCCTGCCGTGATCCAACGACATCAGAAATCATCCGACTTATTTGTAGCAGCCGCCTTTTTACATCTATGGAAAAAAGACGAAAACAAGACTCAAGCGAACGTATTACAAGGCGATACAGTTCAGGGAGAAAGCAAGGTTGAGGCTTCTCCTAATTTAGATGAACACGATGTAAACTCTGAAGGTTGGACAAGAAGAGAACGGTACTGTGAATTCAAAGATTCCTAGTCGCCTTAGTGTGCTGCGTCCTGTATGACCATGCATACAGGAATCGACATGGCGCTGCGTTCAGGAAACCATGTTCAGACAGATGCAGTCAGATGGAGATAGCACTTGGAAATGCTGGGAAGATTGGGCAGGAAGTTGCTTTTCAGCCATTTAAAGGGATGGAATTCGACTCAGAGAAGGATGCATTCGAATTTTTCAATGCATATTTTTGGGAAATTGGATTTGGTGTCAAGCATGGCAATAAGTACATCAACAAGCACAGATTCAAGACAAAGCAGGACCTTTTGTGCTCATGCGAGGTAAGTAAGTACAGTAAACGCGTATGATTAGGCAATAATAATATTCTTGTTCTGACTCTGAGTTTTGCATTTAGGGAACTCACAAAAAATTCAACTCTAGGTCTAGCAGAACAAACTGCCCTGCTATGGTTAGGTTGCTTTGCACCAACGACGACGGATGGTACTATGCAGAGGTGGTATTAGAACACAACCACGAGTTGGCAGATAGTGTCGGTGAAAGAAAGTTATGGAAGTGCCACAAGTACGTCAACGCATCTATGAAGGACAATGTTAGGCACTTGCGTTCTAACAATGTTTCACTGACCAAGGTATATGGGGTTATGGCCGACATTCATTGTCAGAGTAAATGACCACGGGTAGCCTAGCCGGCTTCCCCTGGCACTTCAGAGAAATTATAGGCCGAACAAGCCTCCAAGCTTTCAAGACATGGGGCCATCTTCCCCCAGCCGGCTACCTCTCAAACCGGCTGCGCAAGGGCAGCCCAACCCTGAAATCCTTGAAAAACAAGATCATGAGAAGGCCGACTTCCAGAAGCCGGCCATAAAAGGGCCGACTCTCTGGAGCCGGCCCCTCAGCAGGCGGCTAAGATCTCGCCCTCAGAGTCCGCACCCACATAACGGCGACAAGACTGGGCATGGCTACAGTAAAATCTGCTACCCCCGAATCCCGGCGCACGCATGGCCACAGTGCACCGTACGGGGCGGCCATCCCCGTCCGGCGCGACACTGTTGCCACAATGACCGTGACGTCACCCATGGCGAGGGGTCAGTACGACCCGTGGGTGGCGGGCCCCCTCGGCCAGGGAGATCCCGAGGGCGGCCCGACTTCCCACAGTCGGCCAAGGGTATGGCCGGCTTCCAACAGCCGGACAGCTCTCTCCCTCCGAGGAGGTGCTTCATTAAGGAGACAAGAGAAGATAAGGCTACAGTGATGAGCCGCCTCGCGGCGGCACTGTAGCCATGCTTACCACGACAAAGCCATCGTCACCAGGGGCAAGGTAACAGTAACCAGCCCCCGACAAGACCCCCGAGCGGTGGGGCCGGCCTGTCGGCCAAAGGGTCCGCAGCCGGCGGGCCTACCAGTCGGCGGGCCCCACCAGTCGGCGGAGAAGCCGGCGGGCGTAGACACAGACGGTTGGGACCCACGCCCAGCTGGATTATCATTGTACCCTTGGGGGTAGGCCTATATAAACCCCCCTAGGGTTCCCCTGCAGAGGGAGATCACTCTTTGGATAGATTTTAGACACCACAAGGAGAAGAGGAGCAGGCTACCCTGACCCTCCCTCATCCTTTCACCGAACAACTCAAGGAGCATTCTGTAGCAACCCACCAAGCTAGTGATCATGCGGAGACCCCGCAGAGCAGCATTAGGGGTGTTATCTCCACGGAGAGCCCTGAAGCTGGGTAAGATTCGCCGGCGTGCATGTCTTCGTCTTATCCCGTTTCCAGGCACCGGCGATGTTTTATTGGCTCCCACAATGATAAGCCATCCATTGGCATATGTCGCACCAACCACCCGACATTTGGCGCCCACCATGGGGCCAGGTGCACCGTCGTCCGGAGACCTGCTCTGGACGGGAACCCTCTTCCTTCCCAACATGTGTAGCCAGCCTGGCTCGCCCGATGGCGCTTGCGCCGACGCGCTGCAAGACGTCGCCGACGCCTGCGCGGCGAGCTGCCTCGCCGATCTTCTTGGCGAGGCTCGCATTTCTGATGAGCCTGCATCCGACGCGGGCACAGACTGCCCCGAGAGCCACCTCGTCAGCCTCCTCGATCAACTCTATGTCTCCGGCGAGCTTGCCGCGGACTTGGAGTCGGTTGGCTCCTCCTCAAGCACCGGCTCCTCTGCAAGGAGCCGACTACGCTTGATGAGCTACTGGTCATAGCTGATAAATACGCCACGGCTGATTCCTCGATGAAGACCGAGCTCTGAGTAGACGCCTCCGGGAAGGTGCTCGCTCCGATTCCCAAGACGCCGGCTGGAGAATCCAGCCGACGCCCGCACCAGAACGACCACAAGCTCAAGGCTCCCCTGCCGCCTTTCACCAATCGGCAGGTGGCCACAGTCGAAGACGAACAACTTGAAGGACGGCCCGCGCCCAAGAAGCAGAAGGGCGGCAGGCCGGCTTGGCAGCCGGCGTTCTCCTACGAGCAAGCACTTGATGCCCCCTGCAAGTTTCACAGTGGCGCGAAGCCTTCAAACAACACGACCAGAAAATGCTGTTGGCTCACTCGGATCTCCAAGGGTGAGGAGATGGTGCTG
Organism: Triticum urartu; assembly: GCF_003073215.2. NCBI lineage: Eukaryota > Viridiplantae > Streptophyta > Magnoliopsida > Poales > Poaceae > Triticum > Triticum urartu. Next base: position 337,009,274 of record NC_053023.1, on the reverse strand, counting down.
CCTCCGCCTGCTGGTCAGCCGCCTCCGGCTCCTCCGCAGCCGGCCGCTCGACCAGCGGTCGGGGCAGTTCAAGACAAGTACTCCGACGAGCATGCCGCCTACGTCGTCTTCACCAGCCAGCCAGAAGATCGGCGTAGCCGGCGCCGACAACACCAAGAAGTCAACGCAGTCGCCTCCAACAACCCAAAATTCATGCACTGGTCAGAAAGGCCTATTAACTGGAGCCGGACAGATCACCCAGAGGTGATGCCGTCTCCCGGCTCCTACGCATTGGTTCTGGACGCAACCCTCGCTACGGAAAGGCGAGCCGCCCGTTTCTCCCGTGTGCTGATAGATGGTGGGAGCAGCATCAATATCCTATACCGCGACACCATGGAGAAGCTGAGCATCAAGACAAAGCAGCTCGTGCCCAGTCGGACTGTGTTCCATGGCATCGTACCCGGCTTGTCCTGCTCCCCAATCGGCAAGATCAAGATAGATGTCCTCTTCGGGGACAAGGATCATTTCCGCCGAGAGGCGGTGTGGTTTGAAGTGATGGATCTAGAGAGCTCTTACCACGCGTTGCTTGGCCGACCTGCCCTGGCCAAGTTCATGGCTGTACTCCATTACGCCTACCTCAAGATGAAGATACCAAGTTCCAAGGGCATCATCACCATAGCCGGGCACTACAAGAAATCCTCCGAGTGCGCGGCTGCCAGTGATACGTCTCCAACGTATCTATAATTTTTGATTGCTCCATGCTACTTTATCTACTGTTTTGGACTATATTGGGCTTTATTTTCCACTTTTATATTATTTTTGGGACTAACCTATTAACCAGAGGCCCAGCCCAGAATTGCTGTTTTTTTGCCTATTTCAGTATTTCGAGGAAACCGAATATCAAACGGAGTCCAAACGGAATGAAACCTTCGGGAACGTGATCTTCTCACCGAACGTGATCCAGGAGACTTGGACCCTACTCCAAGAAGTTTCCGGGGAGGTCACGAGGGTGGAGGGCGCGCCCCCCTAGGCGCGCCCCCCTGCCTTGTGGGCCCCTCGGAGCTCCACCGACGTGCTCCTTCCTCCTATATATACCTACGTACCCCCATTAGACCAAAGACGGAGCCAAAAACCTAATTCCACCGCCGCAACTTCCTGTATCCACGAGATCCCATCTTGGGGCCTGTTCCGGAGCTTCGCCGGAGAGGGCATCCATCACAGAGGGCTTCTACATCAACACCATAGCCCTTCCGATGAAGTGTGAGTAGTTTACTTCAGACCTTTGGGTCCATAGCTAGTAGCTAGATGGCTTCTTCTCTCTTTTTGGATCTCAATACAATGTTCTCCCCCTCTCTCATGGAGATCTATTCGATGTAATCTTCTTTTTGCGGTGTGTTTGTTGAGACCGATGAATTGTGGGTTTATGATCCAACTTATCTATGAATAACATTTGAATCTTCTCTGAATTCTTTTATGTATGATTGAGTTATCTTTGCAAGTCTCTTCGAATTATCCGTTTGGTTTGGCCAACTAGATTGGTAGTTCTTGCAATGGGAGAAGTGCTTAGCTTTGGGTTCAATCTTGCGGTCATGCTGGATAGCGGTCGATGAGTGGAGTAATAGTAGTAGATGCAGGCAGGAGTCGGTCTACTTGTCACGGACGTGATGCCTATATACATGATCATACCTAGATAACCTCATAACTATGCTAAATTTTATCAATTGCTCAACAGTAATTTGTTCACCCACCGTAGAATATCTATGCTCTTGAGAGAAGCCACTAGTGAAACGTATGGCCCCTGGGTCTATTCTCATCATATCAATCTCCATTACTTTATTTTACTTGTTTTGCTTTTGCTTTTTACTTTGCATCTTTATACCAAAAATATTATTTTTATCAGATCTCACTCTCGTAAGTGACCGTGAAGGGATTGACAACCCCTAAGCGTTGGTTGCGAGTTGCTACCGTTTTGTGCAGGTACGAGGGACTTGCGCATGACCTCCTACTGGATTGATACCTTGGTTCTCAAAAACTGAGGGAAATACTTACGCTACTGTGCTGCATCACCCCCTCCTCTTCGGGGAAAACCAACGCTAGCTCGAGATGTAGCAAGAAGGATTTCTGGCGCCGTTGCCGGGGAGGCCTACGCCAAGTCAAGTCAAGATTTACTCTCCCGTCAACGAGCCATTTCTGGCGCCGTTGCCGGGGAAGCCTACGCATACCAAGTACCCATCATAATCTCTATCTCTCGCACTACATTATTTGTCATTTGCCTCTCGTTTTCCTCTCCCCCACTTCACCCTTGCCGTTTTATTCGCCCTCTCTTTCCTTTTGCCTTTTGTTTGCTCGTGTGTTAGTTTGCTTGCTTGTTCGTCACGATGGCCTTACCTAATTTTGGTTATCTTCACCTTAAAAGGCTAGAAGGTATCGAAAACAATGTCAGGAAGTTTATGATCTTGCAATTTGAGCATAATAATTTCTTTAGAAACGAGCTTAAGGAACAAAAGAGTTTTATGAGTTATATGAATAAAGAGCTCGATGATATGTCCAAAGAATTTGATGGTGTAAGAGTCCAAATTGCTCATCTTGAAAAAATGACCGCTGAAATTTCGGATATGCAAGCCACCTTAGTCAATAAGATGGCCGCTAAACCGAATAACTATGAGAATCAAGATGAAGACCTAAAAGTTATTGATGTGTCCCCTATTAAATCTTTGTTTGGCAATATGAATCTTGATGAATCTGATTATGATCTTCCCTTACCTAGAAGGCGTTCTAAGAATTCTGAGTTTTTAGATCCTGATGATGAAATTGATAAAAAAGGGATTGAAAGAAATAAAAATCTAGATATTGCTAAACCCACTATTTTGGATCTCAAGGAATTTAACTATGAAAATTGCTCTTTAATTGATTGTATTTCCTTGTTGTAATCCGTGTTAAATTCTCCTCATGCTTATAGTCAAAATAAGGCCTTTACCGAACACATTGTTGACGCCTTAATGCAATATTATGAAGAAAAGCTTGAGTTGAAAGTTTCTATCCCTAGAAAACTCCATGATGAGTGGGAACCTATAATTAAGATTAAAATTAAAAATTATGAGTTTCATGCTTTGTGTGATTTGGGTGCTAGTGTCTCTACTATCCCCAAAGCTTTGTGTGATTTGCTAGATTTCCGTGACTTTGATGATTGCTCTCTAAACTTGCATCTTGCGGATTCCACTATTAAAAAGCCTATGGGAAGAATTAATGATGTTCTTATTGTTGCAAATAGGAATTATGTGCCCGTAGATTTTATCGTTCTTGATATAGATTGCAATCCTTCATGTCCTATTATTCTTGGTAGACCTTTCCTTAGAACGATTGGTGCAATTATTGATATGAAGGAAGGGAATATTAAATTCCAATTTCCCTTAAAGAAGGGCATGGAACACTTTCCTAGAAAGAAAATAAAATTACCATATGAATCTATCATGAGAGACACTTATGGATTGCCTACCAAAGATGGCAATACCTAGATCTATCCTTGCTTTTATGCCTAGCTAGGGGCGTTAAACGATAGCGCTTGTTGGAAGGCAACCCAATTTTATTTTATGTTTTTTTGTTTTTGGTTCTGTTTAGGAATAAATAATCCATATAGATTCTGTTTAGATGTGGTTTTATCTTTTAATTAGTGTTTGTGCCAAGTTAAACCTATTAGATCTTCTTGGAAGATAGTTATTTGATCTTGCTGTAATTTCCAGAATCTTTGCGCTCAGTGCCTGAATTGTCAAAAATCACCAGAACGTGATAAAATAGTGATTCCAATTGCTGCTGATCAATAAACAAATTGCCCAGGTCGTCTAATTTTGGTAGAATTTTTTGGGTTCCAGAAGTTTGCGTTAGTAACAGATTACTACAGACTGTTCTGTTTTTGACAGATTCTGTTTTGCGTGTGTTGTTTGCTTATTTTAATGAATCTATGGCTAGTAAAATAGTTTATAAACCATAGAGAAGTTGGAATACAATAGGTTTAACACCAATACAAATAAAGAACAAGTTCACTACAGTACCTTAAAGTAGTCTTTTGTTTTCTTTTTCTAACGGAGCTCACGAGATTTCTATTGAGTTTTGTGTTGTGAAGTTTTCAAGTTTTGGGTGAATTCTTTTGATGGATTATGGAACAAGGAGTGGCAAGAGCCTAAGCTTGGGGATGCCCATGGCACCCCCAAGATAATCCAAGGACACCAAAAAGTCAAAGCTTGGGGATGCCCCGGAAGGCATCCCCTCTTTCGTCCACTTCCATCGGTAATTTACTTGGAGCTATATTTTTATTCACCACATAATATGTGTTTTGTTTGGAGCGTCTTGTATTATTTGTGTCTTTGCTTGTTAGCCTACCACAATCATCCTTGCTTTACACACCTTTTGAGAGAGCCATGTATGAATTGAAATTTGTTAGAATACTCTATGTGCTTTACTTATATCTTTTGAGCTTAATAGTTTAGTCTATGTGCTTCACTTATATCTTTTTGAGCATGATAATTTTTTTTCTAGTGCTTCACTTAGATCTTTTAGAGCACGGTGGTGGTTTGTTTTAAAGAAACTTGATCTCTCATGCTTCACTTAGATTATTTTAAGAGTCGTTAATAGCATGGTAATTTGCTTAATGTTAATATACTTGGTATTCAAGATATGTGAAACTTTTTTTAGTGGGTTGAATACTAAGATAAGTTTGATGCTTGATAATTGTTTTGAGATATGGAGGTGATAATATCATAGTCGTGCTAGTTGAGTAGTTGTGAATTTGAGAAATACTTGTGTTGAAGTTAGCAAGTCCCGTAGCATGCACGTATGGTTAAAGTTGTGTAACAAATTTGAAGCATGAAGTGTACCTGGCTTGTGCATCCTTATGAGTGGCGGTCGGGGACGAGCGATGGTCTTTTCCTACCAATCTATCCTCCTAGGGACGCACAAGCAGACTGTGTCATATTATCACCGGAAACGTCAGAAGATATCAAAAAGGATTGGCTGCAAGGCAAAGATTAGAGTCAAAAAGGGAAGGATGGCAAATTTGTGATAGAAATAGTTGAACTCAACAACAATCACAAGATGCTAGAAAGCCCCGGGATGCTTTTGCACATGCGATCGCATAAAACAGACGACCTTTGGTAGACCAGTTAGTGAAAGACATGCAATTGGACAATCACACACATGCTTAGATGATGTCAATGCTGTCGCGTATGTTCGGTGGTCTGCAGTACATGGGACATACTAGCTGCGACTGGGTAAGCAAGTAAGCACGTCACAGAGCATATCACTTGAGCATTCTATCGGTAATTATTCCCTGTTTGATGAGATGAGTTTGCATTGTGTTTGAAAATGCAGGAAACAGAAGTTTCCCAGAGAAGAGTCTGAAGATGATGTCAAGAAACTTCTGGATTTCTTCAAGAAGATGCAAAAGATAAACCCAGAGTTCTTCTATGATTATGACATTGATGCAGATAATCATGTAAGAAATGTCTTTTGGGCCAACGCAAGTTGCAAAGGATCGTATGAAGATTTTGGATACTACGTTACATTTGACACGACATATAAAACCAACAAATTCCACATGCTGCTGGGAGTCTTCATGGGAGTGAACCATCATCTATAGAGCACCATATTTTCTATTGCCCTCGTGCGAGATGAAACAATACCATCATTCGAGTAAGGTTTCAAAACATTTCTGAGGTATATGAACAACAAGCCGCCAATCTGCATGCTCACAGGTACAAAAAACAACAACACCTGCATACTTACATTTGTTTGGTGCACTTATATTTCTTCCATCTATCTTACACACACACACAAAACTTAATAAAAAACACTTTTTATGCCTTCTCAGACCAGTGTTCTTCCATGAAGGCAGCATTAAAAACTATCCTCCCACATACTCTGCATAAGTTGTGTCGGTGGCATGTCATGAAGAAGTACAAAGACCACCTCGCCTTGCTGTATAAGGCACACGAGAAACCCACAGATGACCTCAATGCGGTGCTGAACCACCCACTAATGCTGTCAGAATTTGAACGAGCATGGAAGGACCTCATTCAGAGATACAACTTGCAAGACGACGAAGTGATGAATTCGCTGTGGGATGACAGGCACGAGTGGATCTCGGCTTACTACAAGGAAATTTTTTGTGCTCGGATGACTTCCACACAGAGAAGCAAGAGCATGAACCGCATACTGAAGAATTTTTTGTCAAAGAGAAGCATGATCTCCATCTGTTTGCTCAGTAGGTGGACAAGTGCATTCAGACAGGAAGGCCGTCGAGCACGCAGAAACAATAGCAAATGAGGTAAACAAAATGTCAATCAAAAACTGCGAAAATATAACTACAAAACAAACAATTTTTTCATTTCTCTGGTTCGTAACAGAGCATTTCTGATCATGCAGTCAGAGGTGAAGATAACAACCCAGTTTGGGTTCGAAGTTCAGCTATCAAAAGTGTATACAAGGGCAGTGTTTGCAGATTTCAAAGAAACACTCTACCGTAGCACTGCATTCAGAGCAGAACGGTGCCCTGAGAACCCGACAAAGTATCTTGTACACCACTACAACAGATCAGATGCATTTGACCGGGCAAGGAATAATTTCCAAGTGGTCGCCGATGAAAACAAAGGTGTCTACGAATGTGAGTGCAAACTCTGGACACACACATGTGAGACTCCTAGCAAACAAAATTCTAGTTTCTGATAGTCATGCATGAAAGCTCACTTACTGAACTTTAAAAATCCACATGCATGAGTAATTCACAAAACCAAATGAAGTTCACTTCTTTAAAAATGAACAAATAACGAAAAAAATATGTGTTCATTAATTTCATGCAGTTCACTTACAAAACAAAGGAAACCATTTGTTTGTCTGCAGGGCTCTTTTGCGTCCATGTGTTATGCATGCTTTCTCATTTGAGAGTACTCAAGATTCCAGAGGTGTACATCATGAAAAGATACACCCGTAATGCAAGATCAAATGCAAAGTTGGACAGAAGAGACTCCAAACAAACAGCACCAGATGGAACCTCGCTTTTTTGCTGTAGAAAATTGCTGACAGAAACAGCAATGGACCTTGCAAACAGAGCGACAAGGTCCGACGCTGGGTGCCATAGAGCGTTGTCTGGTATGAGGGCACTGATCGAGGAAGTTGATGTGCTCAACGAAGAAGAAGAAGTAGCAAAATTAAAGCAAGCAGAGAAACCCCAGCATGACAATAATGCCGAGCAAGTAGAAAATACTGAACACAACAGAACTGGTGCTATCAAAAAAGAAATAATTCTTCCACCTCCTATTTCAAACACAAGAGGAAGGAAGAAAGGGGGCGATGCAACCCAGAAAAAGGTTGCATGCAAGGAGAAAAATGATGAAAAAACAGTAAGCCACAGCCTGAGCTGGACAGTGATGGTCACCCACTGGGAATAAGAAGGTGCAAGACATGTAATGAAATCAGCAACCACAATTCCAGGACATGTACAAAAATACATGAACAAGAAAAACGAGGACATGGCGATGCACAACCAAATAGAAATTCCACTCACAACACTAAGAAATGGACGAAACCGAGACATTGTAGCATCTGCAAAAAGAGGAAGAGACACAATTCAAGAACCTGCCCCAAAAGAATAAGATCAGAAAATGAGGAAGACGAAGAAGATGAAATCAAAAAAGAAGATGGTGACACAACTGAAGAAGAAATGGCTTATGAAGAAGCAGATGAAGAAGAGGAGGAAGAAGAAGAGAGTGAAGAGGACAAAGAACATGAAGAAACTGAAGAAGCAGTGGCTTATGAAGAAACAGCTAATGAAGATGAGGAAGAGGAAGAAAAGAGTGAAGAGGACGAAGAACATGAAGAAACAATGCCAACAAGACCACCACAAGGGAATGCTGCTATACAGAAACAATCGAGAACGACACCACTTTCAAAAAACAAGGTAGGAGGACGAAAGGATGCAATTCACAGCGCTGGAAAACGAAAGCCACCATCAACCAACACGCGGGGAGAAAAGAAGGATGTAGTTCACAACACTGAAAAACAAAAGTCGCAATCAGCCAGCACGCGGGGAGCAAAGAAGGATGCAATTCACAGCATTGGAAAATGAAAGCAGCCATCAACCAACACGCGGGGAGCAAAGAAGGATGCAGTTCATAACACTGAAAAACAAAAGCAACCATCAACCAGCACGCGAGGGGCTACAAACACAATGGTGCAGAGACAAGAACCAGCAACACTGCCACGGAAAACAAAAGAAAGAGCGACATTAGAAACGCTCCAGTCACCGCGGAGAAGCATCAGGTTAACGACCAAATAGATGAACTTCAATAAATTAATCATATGCATATCAGTTTAAATTTGTGTTAACACAAATTTCCTGCTAACTATGAGTTATTAAACTAAACCATGTAAAGAGAAATGGTGTATAGAGTATACCATATATATAGCAGTCTAGAGTAAAACATTGACACATTTTGATCCAAAAACCATGTAAAAATGCAGTTAGCTCGCTGGCAGCACGAAGTTCAGAATAATAATTGAAGCGGTTTAGATCACAAAAGTGCTTATTACAAAACACATCAAAAAGATGAAGCGCTCGACACCCAAAAGTACTTATTACAAATCAACCTCATAACCTTAACCAATCACGTCAAACGTGATTCTAACCGTACGATCCTCGATTTCAAAGAAGTTGAGGACAACAACTTGCTCAGATTTCAGGACACTATCAATGACAAATTCCTTCCACCTTTCTGCAGACACAGCCACCCGTCAACTCCTACACAGTACTTGGCTGGTTTAAGGTGTCCATTACCAAGAACAACTTGGAGAATTCCCTTCTTCTTGAGCCGGAGATACCTAATAGCTCGTTGGGGAATTTTCTGAATTTTTTTAAAACTGTTTGGTGACGATACTAGCTGTCGGGGATATACCCCGCGGTGTAAACCGGCCGGAAGTTAACTCGGCCGGACTTGGCGGTTTATCTGAAGACCCCGCTGACACTTGGAGAGTTACTGGCGACCCGCCCTGACGTGGCGGTTTACCAGTAACCCACCTGATCATTATGACTCACTGGTGATCCGGCGTGTGGGACAGACAGATGACAAGGCCCAAGGCCCAGAAGGCCGGTTCACGTTTAACGGTGGGCCGGTTTAAGAGGAAAGGCATGAGGAATATTTGTCCTACAAGGAGTTAAGACCTGGACTTATATCCGGTTTGTATTAGAGATAGACTAGTCCTAATCCTAATAGGACTCTACATGTAACCCGCCCCTCCAACATATATAAGGAGGGGCAAGGCTCCCCAAGAAGATTCACAAGTTTCACAAGTTGGACAAGTTAGGTTTAGACAATAGCTCTCGAGATAGAGCACTCTTGTAACCGTGGTCATCATCATCAATATCAATGAAGCAGGATGTAGGCTTTTACCTCCACCGTGAGGGGCCGAACCTGGGTAAAACATCGTGTTTCTCGTCCCGCTCAACCCCTCTCAAGCTACCACATAGATGCGTTGGCCTCGCGACTAAGTCCTGACACTAAGGACATCTGCCGTGACAATTCCACGACAGTTTGCGCCCACCGTGGGGCTTGCGCACGGTGGTGTGGAGTTCTTGGAGGGCGCTATCTCAGGGATCGAGAAGCTCCGTCCAGCTCAATGAAAAAGTTCCGGTCGGTTTGTCGGAGAGTTCCAGCCGGCTCGCCGCTCATCGAAACGTTCCGCCGGTTCGTCGGAAATTTCCGGCTGGATCATCGAAAAGTTCCGACCATCTCGACGAAAGGTTCTGTTTGAATCATCAAAAGGTTCCGATCGCCTCGACGAAAAGTTCAGTCAGAATCACCGAAGGGTTCCAGCCGCATTGCCGAAAGGTTCTGTCCGAGTCGTCAAAGAGTTCCGACTTCAGCTACAGAAAAGTTCCGAATTATCAAATACTTCCGGATTAGCAAAAAGTTCCGGACGGATTATCAAGAGGTTCCAGCTCAAAAGATTTCGGATTATCAAAATTTTCGGTTGGATTATCAAGAGGTTCTGGATTATCAAAAGTTTCGGCCGGGTTATACAAAGGTTCCAGCTCAAAAGGTTCCGGATTATCAAAAATTTCGGTTGGATTATCAAGAGGTTCCGGTTCAAAAGTTCCGGATTATCAAAAGTTCCGGCCGGATTATCAAGAAACTCCGTTTCCAGAAATTCCGGTTCAAAAATTCAGGCCAGGTTATGTGGAGACCTCAGGCATTACAAGACACAGAACCAGTCAACTCTTTTGTCAAAACAAAAGCAGCACTATGCATTATCCGGCGCCAGCGTCCGGCAAAAAATACCAGGTGCTATCGTTTCTATGTATTTTATCAGTACATGTTAATTCATCCGACAACAATTACTCTGGCCTGTAATATTTTTACGCAGGATAACTATTAAAAGAAAGGGGGTGGTGTTATACCATGGATGCACGTTCGGCTGTATCACGCGGCTTCACGGACAGGGTGTCGTGGTCCGGTTTACGTCAACGTACCGGCTGACTCGCCCGTCTACACCACCTTACAATACCACGGACGACTCGCCCGTCCGCCATGGCCACCGGTTCATGCGTCCACGCCGGCTTACAACGCGGAGGACAACTTGCTTGGCCGCACCGGCTTAGAACGCCGGGCCGACTCATCTGTCTGCTCCTACGGTTAACTCGGCCGTGATTAATTTTAGCATCACTGTGGTGATCATCGACTCGATGGCGGATAATTTCCGGCCTAGCACATCAGGTGATATCCATCTAAAATATATTTTATTAGCACATATTATTTTTGTCAAAGAACAGTTTACCTTTGCCTTGGTCTACAATATTGTTTATGTAGGACAATTGTTAATTACAAAAGCTATGGTTGTGTCATGGATGTATAAACTCGCGCAACCATTATGAATGCGCTAGTATCTTACCATGCCATCAAGCTCAGTGAATATATGTGCAAACCGCCATTCTGCAGACCGGTTTACATCAATATGACGTGGCTAAGTCGCCCGTCCACGCCGGTTTACAATGCCGCGGCCGACTCATCTGTCTGTGCCGCCTTTGAAAGCCGCGGTCGTCTTTGCTGTCCGTCTCTGATGGCCTGGTCTACATCAACATACCGGGCCGCACCTGTCTGCATGAGCTGTTTATTGGGTATGAGCAAGTCACAGCTTGGGTAGCCCGGTTTTCTTTCAAATTGGAGACAAATTATCATCAACCGCCGTTTGCACTGGATGGTTCAATGGGCAGGCGCACAAGTCGCCGCCACTACAGTTTTGATTAACTTCAAATCGCCAGTTGGAAGGAACCATTGGCCGAGTTGCTGACACGGCTCATATGGGATCATTTACAACCCGCCGCAGTCACCTCAACCTTCTATGGATTCACATCGTGCTATCAACGCCAATGATATACAAGTTATGCCGGTTTATATCACGGTCAAATGTGGAGAGTCTCAAGCCAACTCCTCGAGTCACCTTTGAGACTCGGGGGCTATGATGACATGACTCAGCGAATCTTGCTAGTTTCAGCAAATTTAAGAACTCCAGGACGATGGAGGGAAAGATAACCCAGTCCTGGAGGCTACTGTTATATTGATGAAAATTTAAAGGCCGTCAGAAAATTTCCGGTTTAGAAAGTATATGACAGTTACAAAATCCCGGCTCAATGAAGAAAATTGGGTCATCAGAAAGGATTCCGGTTTAAAATCCGGCTCAAGGGAAGTCAGTGTGACTGCAGCTCTCAAATATCCGGTTTACAGTCCGGTTCAAGGGAAATCTGTTCTCCCACAAAGCTCTGAAGCGCTCAAATCCGGTTTAACAATGTCCGGTTCAAAAAGGAATTAACTTCTCGCAAGGTCGAGTTTAAAGGCCGTCAGAAAATTTTCCGGCTGAAAATGAGGATTCCGGTTTAAAATCCGGTTCAAGGGAAAGATGTCTCCCACAAAGCTTTGAAGCTCTTAATATCCAGTTCAAGATCCCGTCTCAAGAAGAATTTATCTCTTGCAAAAAGTTAAAAATTGCCAAAAGAGGACCTGCTGCCATGATGCGCGGTTCAAGCATGGGTATCCCGCCTTACTGGCCTTCATATTATTGATCACATGGGGGCTTCTGCTTCATAAAGCGGGGTCTCTATTCTTTTACATCATGTGTGGTTACACGGAGTTGTTCTAAAACGGCCTCCGGTTTACCCCTTGAGTTAGCTTTTCAAAAGCATCATGTTATATCACTTGGGGGCTTGGTCGTGTCCGAACCAATGCAATACCTCTTGATAGGCGAGAGCCACCAGATCACTTGGGGACTTGGTCACGTTTGAACCAGTCATGCCTCTTGATCGGCCTAAGGCCACAGAATCACTTGGGGGCTTGGTCGAACCCGAACCATTGCCATGCCACTTGATCGGCATAAATGCCACGGTTTCATTTGGGGACCTGGCTGACTTGAACCATAGCTACACCTATTGGGAGCTTGGTCGTGTTCGACCATGGTAACGCCATCTGATCAGCTCAAATAAGCCTCTTTTTGCAAATGGTTTGATCATTGCCTTTGCTTCAATATTTCCTTGATAGCTGTTTCTTTCTTTTTGTTGCATTTTTTAAACCGGCAAAATTTTAAACTGGTTCACACTGTCAAATTGACGGAACACGGTCAAATCTTAATCCGGAGGCTATCTACCTGGTTTGATTTTCTGTTACCATCCTATTATGGAGTAAACCGGTGTTTATCACAACCCGGCACGGTTTTATCATAAACCGGCACAATATGGAAGGAGTTATCAGTACTCAAGATTGGGGTTATCACCTTTACTACAAAAAGTTGGTAAAACCAACAATGTGATTCAATGTCACAGGTATGATCTATTTCATATTTGATTATTCTTAAGTACAGCCTTGGTTATAAACCCGGGTTATATGTTGGGCATTATGACCCGTCCGGCGGTAAACCGCCAGGACACTTTAAACTTGTTGTATGCAGAAGCAGGTTTGTTAAACCGGCCTGGCTTTGGACTATAAGTCGCCAGTATATATATTTGGATTGCGCCATTGGAATCATGCGCTTATAAATCATTGGGTCATATTATTCAAATAGCCAAACTTGGCTGAATTTTCATTATGATATTGAATGAATAAGGTTTTCATACCGGATTATATTATCTTGAATAGCCAACATGGCTGGATTTTTATGGTTATTAATAACTGGTATTATTAAGTTTTCAAAGTCGCTTTAGCGCAATGGCTATTATTTTATCAAAGGATATGATTTATTCTACAATGAAAGGAATAGTCCCGAGTCACTGCAGGCTTACAACCCGGCACTTGGGGGCTACATTATTCAAATCGAGATTACATGCAAGTCTCATGTCGCTGCAAGCATGCATCATGACACTTGGGGGCTAATGCCAAGTCATTTTTAGTCTTATTGAAGACCCGACTCGTCATATTATAATGAGCCGGCCCTTGGGGGCTACCAATTGCTCCTGTCAACAATTCAAGGTACACAAGTTTTTATCCATTATATTGAAGGGTCCACTCCTCAGTTGGTAAAGCACAAAGCTCTTAACCTTGTGGACGTGGGTTCAAGCCCTACGATGGAAGCTACATTATAAGATGTTATTTTCATTGAAGTATATATCAAGTCCCGGTTCAGTATTATCTTACTAAGCCGGCCCTTGGGGGCTACACATCACTGCTAAAATCTACATAATTATGTTTACAAAGTTCCTGCTCATTATTGCATAATGACCCGGCCCTTGGGGGTTACACTGATTGAAGTTTTTATAAGCAATTACAAGTCCCAGGTTGCTGCAAGCATGACAACCCGGCACTTGGGGGCTACATATATGGAATATTCAGTTTATATGATTGAGATGAACTAATCGGATTTCTTCAAGGTTGAAACACTTATTGGAGAAAGTCCTAAGTTATCACTATGTTCTCCTCTTAAGACTTGGGGGCTACAGGTATTATGCATATAAAGGAGGACATCTTCATTTTATCAGTTTTGAGCAAATCAGGAAGATCAATTACATGACCCGGTGTCTACAACAATTATGACCCGGCGCCATCAATATTTATAAACCGGCCATTTTGGTAATATTAAACCGGCAGGTTTTACATCTTCAAACCGGCTGAATATCAGATAAGTAATTTTAGACCCATATTTCTTAAACCGGCGCTTTGGGAGCTGAGTCAAAGGAGTTATTCTTCACAATATTTCTCGGTGACAAACCAATGTCGGCAAATTGATTATGAAGTTGGTCTGTTGACCCGGATTTCTCAGAAGGAGGAAATAACAAGGACTTAAGGATGATCAGGTACCGGTTTACAAAAATTCTTAACCCGGAGCATAACCTGTCAAATTTGTTCTTGTGTTTATTTTGCAACATAAGTTTACCATGAATAAATCCAAGCTAAACTTGGGGGCTAATGTCGGAGATATACCCCGCGGTGTAAACCGGCCTGAAGTTAACCCTTCCGGACTTGGCGGTTTATCTGAAGACCCCGCTGACACTTGGAGAGTTACTGGCGACCCGCCCTGACCTGGCGGTTTACCAGTAACCCACCTGATCATTATGACTCACTGGTGATCCGGCGTGCAGGACAGACGAATGACAAGGCCCAAGGCCCAGAAGGCCGGTTCACGTTTAACGGTGGGCCGGTTTAAGAGGAAAGGCATGAGGAATATTTGTCCTACAAGGAGTTAAGACCTGGACTTATATCCGGTTTGTATTAGAGATAGACTAGTCCTAGTCCTAATAGGACTCTACATGTAACCCGCCCCTCCAACATATATAAGGAGGGCAAGGCTCCCTAAGAAGGGAGACAAGTTCCACAAGTTGGACAAGTTAGGTTTAGACAATAGCTCTCGAGATAGAGCACTCTTGTAACCGTGATCATCATCATCATCAATATCAATGAAGCAGGATGTAGGCTTTTACCTCCATCGTGAGGGGCCGAACCTGGGTAAAACATCGCGTCTCTCGTCCCGCTCAACCCCTCTCAAGCTACCACATAGATGCATTGGCCTCGCGACTAAGTCCTGAAACTAAGGACATTTGCCGTGACAATTCCACGACACTAGCAGTACAATTCTCATACTTTGCATAGACCGATAAAAACCTACACACAGTACAGACATGAGCTAGATGAAGTGTACAACAACCCAAAAAGTTGTATAGATTAAACGCAATCTAATGTGTAGTACGGAACTTGCAAACAAGCAGTACGCTTATAACTATTGTGAAGTTCTTGAGACTACCTGCATGTAGTACACACCGTACAAGCGGCGAAAATTGTAGAAACTATTACTGCTCATCTAGTATCTAAGCAGTTCACATATTGTAATCATGCAAAAATAAAACACGAGCTCCATGCACACAAGAAAATAAAAATAAAAACAAGATATAAGTACAAAGTGCAGTACACTTCAATAAAACAAAATAAGTGCGTTCCTAAAAAACTAGAAGTTCAGACTAGTATGGAATTATACAAAAAAATAGAAAACACAAAGAAAAAAGTCAAATCAAGTGAAAATACCATCTTGTAGTGAGTCTCCACATCTGTTGGCGTAAGCTGATGGACAACAGGACTTGTGCGGCCAAGGCCACGGCGAAGCAGGGCAGAATAGAACGAAGAAACGTTGATGTGGCCCATATCCAATCCTTCCGTGAATACTGTGCCATATGCAAGCTGCTCCGCTCGCCCATCTCGGCACAATACCTTCCCCCCCACGACGAGCACGCCGGGCCTGCGAGCAAGCTGAGCAATCGCAGTGCGTCGGCACACCACAACCATGGCCGCATCAAGAGAGATTCGCGCAGGGGCCTGGAGCCATCGCAACAAAAACCTAGAAAAGGAAAAAAAATAAAGAGAGGCTGGAGAAAGGAGAGAAGTTGCGGCTAGAGGAGAAATGAACTGCAATGGAAGGGTAGAAGTTCGCCTACATTTATAGAAGAGGAATGCAAAAAGGTTAAAACTGAAAATTAAAGTGGAGTTAATGAAAATTATGTTACCAAGAATGAAGGAAAATCAATAAAGGCTTATGTTACCAAAGAAAAAGGAACCAAAAAAGAAGGTGTACTTTGACTGCAGTAATTCCCATGAACTAACCGCAGATCATTAAATAATAATTCTCTAAAAGTTATAATCCACAGACCATTTTATGTGTGCAGTTCTCCAAAGTTACCAGGAAGTTCACTATATGTGTGCATGAAGTGCAGTACATGCTCAAAATGAAGCACAAGAGAAACACTTTCGCACAGTGCACAAAGCAGAATTAGTGCACCTGATGTAGTTCTTAAATGTAAGTCATGCAGTTCGCAATGTTGGCATAAGCAGTCACAACTTTGGCGCAAAGAAGGATGCACGCTGTGCAAAATGTGTACACCTGCAGCACATGACTATGACGAATGTAGTGCACATAGAGGCACCAAAGCAGTGCACACCCGTACACTAGAAAAAAGGATACGTAAGAGGAAAAACAATAAAGAAAAATGCTACCCATGCAGTGCACAAAAATGTAGCGCAAACATGTGTAGTACAAAATGCGTGCACATCCAGTACGGAACCCTGATCAATGCAGTGCACGATGATTTACTAAGCAGTGCACGCCCCTACATTGGAAAAAATACTTAAGAGAGAAAAATACAAAGAAAAAATATTGACCACCACAGGTGCAGCTAGCCCCAGCCAGTCTCGTAGTAGGTCTGCGCCCACAGAAGGCGAGTCGTTCTGAGTCACAATGCATGGTCCGGCCACACATGGGCCCACAGATCAGAGACCATAGAGCAGCGAGCGTCGTGTATAAGCGCCCAAATAAGTAACTAGAGGAGTTCGATACGGCAACCTCACCAGCGCTAATAAACAGGTCGGGCGCGCCTTCCGCGGGCGAGGTGGGACTAAACATTAGGCCGCACACAACGCACTAGGAACCAGCCTTGCTCACAAGCCGACTTGGGCCCAATGCGTCTTCACTACCCGAACACAGGCCCAACAAGGCCCTCTAAGAAAAAACAATAAGTTCAAAAATAAAACATCAAAGAAAAATGAGAAACATTTTTTAAATGAATAACAACAACAAAAAAAATGTGCGTGGGCACTGCCAGAAACTACAATTCGCTATTAATAAATAAAACGCAGGAAGCCCGAAGTCAACGTACAAATGCAGTCCACGACGTACAACATTGCAGTTCTCCACGTGGAAGCACGAAGTATTCTTTTTTCTGAAATGCAGTTCTCTTTACACTGCAATGCAGTATGGCTAAAATGAAGAATGCAGCCCTGTTACTTAAGCAAAGCAGTCTGACACCCCTACCCACACTACCCTCCATCCATACAAAAGCTGTATTTCCATTAAAAAAGAGAAAAAAAAGAAAGAACTCAATCAAAAAACTAAATGTGCGTACATCTGTGTGAATCCTAATCCGATACAATTTAGTGTACCAACAATAAATTTCACTTCAATGCAGTACATTATGTGGACATACACAGTTCTGTTTGATAGCAAAGAAGTGCACTTACTTGGAAAATTCACCGAAAACACAATCATCACATTTTCTGACAGTTGCGTCGATACCTTGAACTAGTCACGAAAAAAGAGACGACGACGTTCCGGATTTCCAATGCACTAACAGAGCCTCCTCATAGCAGAACCTCTCTGCAGTTGTCACGTAACTAAAAACAGAGCCCCACCATGCTACCACCCTGCTCCACCTCTCCCACGTCCCGTCAAGGAGAGCAGAGGAGAAAACACAAATGCTTCGCCCCCCCCCCCCAAAACCCCATTGCATCTTCTTCTCCACACTTCCTTTCACTAACCTCTCTCTCTCCAAAACAAACACAAGAGAGTAGAGGAGAGTCATGGCAGATGCACCTCTGTACAAGCAGCCCCGCACGTACACCAGGGAGCTCCACGACGTCGACCTCCATGACAACCACAAGCTCCATGTCGTTTGCATAAGCAAGGGTGAAGACATGGACAAGATGCTTTCCACGCTGAGGAGGAAGATCAACGGAATGCCCGTCAAACTAGTCAGCGTTGATGTCGAGTACAAGCACTACGTGAAGCCACAGCGGGCAGCAGTGCTCCAGCTATGCGTAGAAAAAGAATGCCTTGTCTACCACATCTCTGCAGCTAAAGACAGGTCAGAATAACTATCAATCTGTACTATTGCTTGTCAATATTGATTTTAAATTTTCTTCACTACAATTGCCAATATTTAAACTTTGGTTCTCATTTTTGAAAAGCATGGCATATGAATTCATTGACAGTTTTCATCTGGCTCCATGTATGTGTCTCATGTGTTCAATTCTTGAATTATATGATCTAGCAATACACACAGTTTTATTTTGTTTTACCAAATACAAACTATTTGACTGAACAATACAAAACTGCAACATTACTATACAAAACATGTATGAAATTCAGTTCAAGAATACAGGCATGCACAAAACATGCATTGTTTGTGCAACATATTACCAGATTTACTACTTATGCTGAACAAAGTATTAGCAACTACTCACTACAACAGATTCAGATATTCATATTGCAGTTCAGTTTCAGAAATAAAAAAACATTGGTAGTTCTAAGAAAATAAACTATATTCACTCTATACAAACATCTTGCAGGCCA
The DNA here is from genome assembly GCF_003073215.2 of Triticum urartu. Taxonomy (NCBI): domain Eukaryota; kingdom Viridiplantae; phylum Streptophyta; class Magnoliopsida; order Poales; family Poaceae; genus Triticum; species Triticum urartu. The sequence continues at coordinate 336,990,659 of NC_053023.1, read as the reverse complement.
ATGGAACTAAACAAATTCCTCATGAATGGTGAGTACACCTTCGTTGGATTCGCCATTGAAGGAGACAAAAGCAAGCTGAAGCTATTTGGTTTGGAGATCAACTCCGACAACTACATTGATATTCAGGTGGAATGGAGAGACCCATACAATAAAAAGAAGTTTGCCTCTTTGGCTGATGTTGCCGGCAGGATGATAGACATTCACTACCATGACATGGAGAAAAAAATTAACCGCAAGGAGGACCATACTCTGTGGGGATTTTGCCCGCTGACAGAAAAGCTTATCAAGTATGCAGCAATAGATGCATTCGCAATATATGAGTCATGGAGAATCATCTATAATGTCATAATGGGACTGGACATGACAAAAATAGATAAAGAAGCAAAGAAGAGACCAACAAGGCCGTAATCCAATACAGCAACTAGAAATAATCAGGGTTATGTTTAGTTTCACTTTACTTTAGTCGTTGTGTTGTTCTTTCTTTCATGTATGCAAGATTTTGATTATGTCCGTTGCTTCATATCGAACATTTCTTTTGTAAAACAATGTCGTTTCAGAATTATCATCAAATTTTCTTTCTGTTGTTTGCTTATGTATCGTCAGTTTGCTTGTGATCAATTGCTTTCGTTGAAATTAATTTGTGTTAGAACAAGTATGCAGAAAACTTTGAAAAATTTAATCTGTGATACCAAAATATACTATTCACATACAAAACATATTCAAAAACAACGTTAAACAAAAAAACTTAAGTAATCTGACTACAACTCATACCTAAAAAAGAAAGATTAATGCAGTTCACAATGGTAAAAATAAGCATTACACATTTGTATACATGCAGTCCAGAGATAGTAATTATAGAAAAAGAACATTAATATTAATATTTATAAAAAAAATATAATCTGCAAACCATTATAAACAAGCGTGAACACAGTTCACATAACAAATATAAGGCAGTTCACAAAGTGTATACATGAAGTGCTGTACATGCATAAATGCAGAACGAGAGGGCTGCAGCAACTTTTGTGCAGTGCACAACACACAGACTTGGTACGTGCAATGCAGCACTCAACGTTGGTGCAAGCAGTACAAATGACACCATTTGTACTACCACGAAATATATATACTCCAAAAGAAAAAATGCTTCAGATAAGGAAAAAAATAGACCACCCAACTACAACTAGGCCCCAGCCAGTCCCGTAATAGGTCTGCGCCTACAGTAGGTGATTCGTTCTAAGCCACAATGCATGGGGCCGGGCACAAGTGGGCCCATGGGTCAGAGAGCATAGAGCAGTGCCCGCCGTGTATAAGCACCCAAATAAGTAACCAGAGGAGTTCGATACGGCGGCCTCGCCAGCACTTATAAACAGGTCGGGCGCACCTTCCGCGGGCGAGGTGGGACTAAATATTAGGCTGCACACAACGCACCGGGAACCAGTCATGCTCACACGCCGACTTGGGCCCAATGCGTCTTACAACCCAACGAACCGAACACATTCTCACAGCCCAAAAACAAACAAAGCCCAACGACCCACAACTAGCAAGTAATTCCAATACCCCCTCACCTAAAAAAATGTAGTCCGCTGTGCAGTCCGGTATGGGACGGAAGATGTGCTGTCAATAAAGCATTGCAGTTCGCTTAGACCAATATTTTTTCCAGCCATTCAAGAACACTACCAAGGCGAATCTTTTCACTTGGCTACAACGGCACAAACCCACGTCACACACTAGCTTGGTTGACAGGCGCACGGGGTGTGACAGGGAGGCGACGGGGTGTGACGGACTCGCCTACGCATGCGGTGCTGCGGCATGCCACGTTGCCGCCTGCTCCGGCTCGTTCCAGGCTCAGCCTCACAGGGGGGTGAGGAGGAGGGTCACGACCCCCTCCCACCCCTACCCGGCCTCGCGCTAACGCACGCAGTGCGCTCAGTTGACAAGCGCAGTGCAGACATTCTGTTTTTGAAATAATAGGACGCACGCAACCCGAGAGCCACACTCCTAAGATATACAGGGAGGCGACAGGGTGTGACGGCCTCGCCTACGCATGCGGCACCGCAGCACGCCGCGTCGCCGCCTGCTCCGTCTCGTTTTAGGCTTGGCCTCGCAGGGGGGTGGGGAGGGGGGGGAGTCACGACCCCCTTCCCACCCCTGCTCGTCCTCGCGCTAACGCACGCAGTGCGCTTGGTTGACAGGCGGAGTGTGAACATTCTGTTTTTCCAACAATAGGATGCACGCAACCTAGAGCCACACCCTTAAGATAGACAGGGAGGCGACGAGATGTGACGAACTCGCCTACGCATGCGGCGCCGCGGCACGCCACGTCACTGCTTGCTCCGGATCGTTCCAGGCTCGGCCCCGCCGGGGGGGGGGGGGGGGGGGGGGACCCCCCCCCCCCCCCCCCCCCCCGGCCTCGCGCTAACGCATGGAGTGCGCTTGGTTGACAGGCGTAGTGCGGACATTCTATTTTTCCAACAATAGGACACACACAACCCCAGAGCCACACTCCTAAGATAGACAGGGAGGCGACGGGGTGTGACGGACTCGCCTACGCATGCGGCGCCGCGACACGCCGTGTTGCCGCCTGCTCCGGCTCGTTCCAGGCTCGTCCTCGCAGGGGGGTGGGGAGGGGGTCACGACCCCCTCCCACCCCCTGCTCGACCTCGCGCTAATGCACACAATGCGTTAAGTACACAGAATACATGAGCAATACAAATCTATAGACAACTAAAAAATGCCCCCCAACCCCCCTACCTTACCGTACAAACAATAAAAAAACCAACTGCAGGACACATCTTTAGGCAAAGCAGTGCATTTGGTTAGGCAAAAAGTAGTGCAGTATCATAAAACAATGCAGTTTCGGGGTACACACATGAATACAGGGTCTGCGGCAAGTGCAGCAAAAAAATAGGTGCAACACTAACTTGTAGACAAATGCAATGCTTTTTGTTGGATGAAGAAGTTCGGCATCACATGCGATGCAGTTTATGGGACACATACGATACATATAAGCGTGACAAATGCCAGTTCACACAGAACGTGGTCGTCAAACAAAATAAAAATATACACACATATATATATATAATGCATGAGTTATTTATATAAAATACACATACACATACAAATTCGTCCATATACACTGCTGGAAAAAGCACACGAAAACACAACAACAGAAAAAGTCTTTTTTATACATTACCTACCTTAGACAGCACACAATACACAACATGAACCCTAGTTCTTGTCCATACACATGCTTTTACCCAGTAGAAACAATGCCAAAATGACTGTTACTACGTCTGCTACTGCTCTGTGATTCTGACAGGGAAGTAAGCCCGAGGTCCGCAATCAGATCTCATAGCTCAAGCAACATGTTTTCATAACACAACATGTTCGAAGGATTGAACAGCAGCTGGAACATGTACTCCGCCTTCCAATCTTCAACAGAAGGCTGGAAAAGAAAATAAAAAAATGCAGACCAGTGATTAAAAAAAGGTTGTCATAAAGAACAAAAAGTGAAAAAGTAAAATAATAAAAAAGTAACAAGAAAAACAAGAAAACAGAGAAGGTGTTACGTCAGATTTGATAATTCTCTCAATTAGACGTTGGCCGTCATACAACTGTTTCAACATCAGAACATAGATTCCGCACTCGTTTGCTCCGTGCGCTGGCATGACCGGGTAAGAGGGCTTCTCTGCCAATTTAACCCAGTCAGGGTGGTTCTTCGATTTATACATTTTTTCACCATAAATCGCCTTCAGCAGCTGAGTCATCCTCCTCATGTGGCAAAAAAGGAAGCACAAGGTAAAAATAACACACATCACAGATCAAGTTACTATTCAGACGAACCAAAAAAAAAATACAAAAGTTGTTCTCAACGTCTAGACAGTCCCTCTTTTAAATGCACGTGAGATCATTTCCTTTTACCCTTTTTATACAGATTATGGGGGGTGTGAGAAAATGCAGTTCTATCACGCATATGTTGCAGTGCACTACATAAACAAGTGTGGTTCTATGTGTGCTAACATTGCATGTGCAGTTTATAAAAAAATGCAGCAGGAGAAACACAAAAAAGCTTTGCACTTGCCAAGAAAAAAAATGACATACCACTTCAGTGCAATTTGAGTGGTAGTCAGTCCTGTGCCACTTTGTCTTCCATCAGGATGGCCAGTGTACTTCCTAGTGTCATGGATATCAAACGTCTGGCGATGCTGCTTCATCGTGTATAAGGAATAATGACCATCCTTGGAGCGCGGCATCATAATCTGTTCACATCAAAAAAACAAAAATGAAAATGAAAAGTTCTTTCGACACATAGCACCAGGACCATTGTTCCAAAAATAACTATAAAAAGAAATGCAACAAACCAGAAAAATAAATGACGGAAAACAATGAACTTACCAGTTTTGCATCCAACAGGTTTACGTCACCGCTCACAAAAACCTTGAAATGCTTAACTGCATCTTATAAAACAAACATGCTATGGACAACTGGCAACACATGGTTTAAATCATCATCTCTCGTCACAAAGGTTTCCATTTGAAGAACATACTGCATTGAAAAAAGAACAAAAAAAGACATGAAAAAAAGAATAAACAATGCATGCAGGCATGGACATGAAAAAACCAGTACAATTGGAAAAAATGACAGCACACGTTTACCGTGATAAATAAAGGTGAAAGTAGCACACTGTAACACCCCGGATGTAACTTTCCCAATTTGTACTCCAACTCTTGCCGTTTCCGGCATTAAGTTATTTTATTTCTCGGGTTCGGGTCTTTGTCTCCGCGTGTTTTTGTCGTTGTCATGCATCTCATATCATGTCATCATGTGCATTGCATTTGCATACGTGTTCATCTCATGCATTCGAGCATTTTCCCCGTTGTCCGTTTTGCATTCCGGCGCTTCGTTCTCCTCCGATGGTCATTTCTAGCTTTCTTTCATGTGTGGGGATTAAACATTTCCGGATTGGACCGAGACTTGCCAAGCGGCCTTGGTTTACTACCGGTAGACCGCCTGTCAAGTTTCGTACCATTTGGACTTCGTTTGATACTCCAACGGTTAACCGAGGGACCGAAAAGGCCTCGTGTGTATTGCAGCCCAACACCCCTCCAATTTGGTCCAAAACCCACCTAAGCCTTCTCCATAATCTAGATCGTTCGATCACGATCGCGTAGCCGAAAACCGCACCTCATTTGGACTCTCCTAGCTCCCTCTACCTCTATTTAAAGGCCTCTCCCCGAAAATCCGGATCCCCCTCGTCCGAAACCCTAAAAAATCATCTCCGCGTCGGCCGGACACGTCCGCCCTGGACGGACACATCGCCGCCGCCCACTCTGCGCCTGCCACGTCACCGCCGCCACCCACGCACCGCCACGGCCCGGAGGGCCCAGCTCCGGCCCCCGCGGCCCAGATCCAGGCGCCGCCCCGCGCCTCCGCCCGCCTACCGCGCCCCGCCGCCGCTGCTTCTCCGCCGCGCCGCCGCGCCGGCAGCCGCCAGACCTTGCCGCCGACACCGTTGCACCTCCCGCCTCCACGCGCCACCGCCGCCTCGGCCTCGCGCCGCCACGCCGCCCGTCTTCGGCGCTCCGGCGAGCCCCGAGCCGGCCCCCCTCTTCCTCCCTCTACTCCGGCCGTCGCACGGCCATCAACGCAGGCAAGGCTCCGGCGAGATCCCGACGAACCTCGGGGCACGTGCAAACCCTAGATCTGGGAGGTTGAATTTCTACTAAGTCCTCGAAATCTCAGATCCATATGCTCCTGTTCATCGTGTCTTATCTCCGCATCCGTAACTCCGATTTGGGCATATAGCATATAAAAATGTTCATCTCAGAGAGTACATCATTTCATTCCATTGAATCATTTTCATTTGAGTTCATCTTGATGCCCGAAATGCTGTTAGAAGAGGGCTACTTGAGATATTTGTCAGATCTGCTACTCCATTTAGACATTTGGCATTTTTGCCATGATTAATGTGTGCATGATATGCCCATGAGTTCTACATATGTTTTGTTAAGGGTTTTGTCATCTTTCCAGAGGTGCAACCCATGTATTTTTTTGATGTGTGTGGTGACTAGCACGAGCTTGCATAGTGAGGCACTTGGTAATTCTAATTTCAGGGACTTAGCATTTCCACCAAGTCCTTGATCTGTTTATCTCATATGGCCATATGTTCATGTTGTTTCCTAGTGATCCATGCCTCTTTTGAGGATGATCAGTAAGGATGTTTTGTTAATCTTGTAGTGCTCTATCCATCCATGTCTTTGTTTGCAATAATGGAGCACCCTAGCTTGAGTCAATCGAGCTCTACTTTTGGTACTTTATGAATCTGGTCAGATTGTCAACTTGTTTGCAATTTTGCCGATGATGTTGTAGTTGATCCGTGCATGCTATGCTATTTTTCTTGCCATGTCTAGCTTGAATTTTGTGTATTCTTGATGGATGTATGCTTAGCTTATCATGACTTGCTCCGTAGTGAGTGCATCGTGCTCATAAACATACCTACTTGATATCTGTTTTCAGCATGCTCCAGTTTTCACTAAGTCTGAAAACTGATTATGTTTTTGCTATGTTCACATGCTTGCAATTGTATTTTCTGGTCCCTTTTGGCTCAAGGTCACTAAGGGACTTTTGTTAAGCTCTTTGAGTAGCTCCATTCCATGCTTTACTTTGCCATGTTCAGGTCCTGTAGAATGTAGTTTTGTTGCTCCGAAGAGAGCTACCTGATCTGAAATTCCCGACAAGTGTTAATTTCACTAAGTCTGAAATCTGTTTGTCATATGCATTTTTGCCATGATTGTTTGAACCTGTTAATGGATGAATTGGCCATAGCTCAGTGCTAGACTTTTGTTAAGCATCATGAATGCATCCCTGCCATGTATTTTTTTGTCATGTTTGGGTGCTGTAGCATGTTCATTTTGTTGCATTTAGATGGCTACTTGCTGTAAATCGCAGACCGGTGTCATATTTGAATCGCTTGCCATTTCCAAACCGTAGCTCCGATTCCGGCGTTCTTTATATCGTTTTCAAGCGATTTCATCTCATCTTTCCAGTGGCACACTTGGATTTCCAAGTTGAGGCCAGGTTCATGCATCCCTTGTCAAATCTTGCATATGCATCCCGCATCGCATCTCGCATAGCATACCATCTTTGCATCATGTTGTTCGATCCCTGCACGTGGTTGATTGTGTCCTTGTTGCTTGTTTGTCTTGTTTGGGTAGAGCCAGGAGACGAGTTCGCTAACGAGGAGCCCGTTGAGTTTGCTTTCGAGGATCCCGTCAACTCTGACAACTGTGCAGGCAAGATGATCATACCCTCGAAATCACTACTATCTTTGCTATGCTAGATTGCTCGCTCTTTTGCTATGCCAATGCTACGATGCCTACCACTTGCTTTCAAGCCTCCCAATATTTCCATGTCAAACCTCTAACCCACCATGTTCCTAGCAAACCGTTGATTGTCTATGTGACCGCTTTGCTCAGCCCCCTCTTATAGCGTTGCTAGTTGCAGGTGAAGATTGGAGGCCGTTCCTTGTTGGAACATTATTTTACTTGTCGGGATATAATTATATTATCTTGTTATCTTAATACATCTATATACTTGGTAAAGGGTGGAAGGCTCGGCCTCTCGCCTAGTGTTTTGTTCCACTCTTGCCGCCCTAGTTTCCGTCATATCGGTGTTATGTTCCCGGATTTTGCGTTCCTTACGCGGTTGGGTTATAATGGGAACCCCTTGATAGATCGCCTTGATTAAAGCTTTTCCAGCAATGACCAACCTTGGTTTTACCATTTGCCACCTAGCCTCTTTTTCCCTTGGGTTTCCGGAGCCCGAGGGTCATCTTATTTTAGCCCCCCGGGCCAGTGCTCCTCTGAGTGTTGGTCCCACCGAGCGATATCTGGGGCTACCAGGGGCAACTCTGGGCTGGCCTACCCGACGTCTGGCTCATCTGAGTGTTCCCTGAGAACGAGATATGTGCAGCTCCTATCAGGATTTGTCGGCACATTCGGGCGGTGTTGCTGGTCTTGTTTTAACCTGTCGAAGTGTCTTGAAGAACCGAGATACCGAGTCTGATCGGAACGTCTTGGGAGGAGGTCTATTCCTTCATTGATCGTGAGAGCTTGTCATGGGCTAAGTAGGGACTCCCCTGCAGGGATTTGAACTTTCGAAAGCCGTGCCCGCGGTTATGGGCAGATGGGAATTTGTTAATGTCCGGTTGTAGATAACTTGAACCTTAACTTAATTAAAACGAATCAACAGTGTGAGTTACCATGATGGTCTCTTCTCGGCGGAGTCCGGGAAGTGGACACGGTGTTGGAGTAATGTTTGCGCAGGTTGCTCTCTAGTTTATCGCTCGCTCTTTGCCTCCTCTTCTCGCTCTCTTTTGCGAACAGGATAGCCACCATATTTGCTAGTCGCTTGCTGCAGCTCCACATATTTACCTTGCCTTACCTATAAGCTTAAATAGTCTTGATCGCGAGGGTGCGAGATTGCTGAGTCCCTGTGGCTCATAGATTACTATTACACCAGATGCAGGGCCCGATGATTCCGCTCCAGGAGACGCGCTTGAGCTCAAGTGGGAGTTCGACAAGGACTCTCAACGTTACTATGTTTCCTTTCCTGATGATCAGTAGTGGTGCCCAGTTGGGGGTGATTGGGACCGTGTCGCATGTTGGGTTATCTTTTATTTTGGCGCCGTAGTCGGGCCATGAGTGTTTGGGTGATGTAATGTTATTTATGTACTTGATTGACGTGGCGAGTGTAAGCCAACTATGTTATCTCCCCTTTTATTACATATATATTACATGGGATGTTGTGAAGATTGCCTAACTTGCGACATATGCCTTCAATGCGATTATGCCTCTAAGTCGTGCCTCGACACGTGGGAGATAGTTGCATCGAGGGTGTTACACACACGTTCACCGAAATGATAAACTAAACCCAATTCAGGGTCTAACTTCTAGTACTTGATGAAAAAATCCATGAGATACGAATCCATTAAATCTCCTTTGCCAAATGTATTATAGATATAGTCAACAGTGTAAGTATCGACATCACCAAAAGGACTATTCACCATAAAGAACGCGCTCCTGCAGTAAACATACATAGATAGGATCAGTAAAATTAAAATTAAAAACAAAACACACAAAAAGGATGAAGGGCACACACATAAAACTTACTCGTGGTATTTGGTTACAAAATCTTTGCTGAGAACAAGATCTTTTATTTTCCTCGCCTCATCAATATATTTGAACCTCGGAGGCTTCAATTTCTCTATGGAGCATCTCAACTTAAAAGCCCTCTCACCTGCCCTCTTGTTCAAAAATACTTCAAGCTCATCCATAGGAGGACGATTAATTGCTGCACTCCTAGTCCTAGTGACGCGTGGACACGGTGTAACAAAATCATCATCATCACAATCAAATACATCGTGTGGAGAGCTAGGTCGAGAGACACTTCCACCATCAGGTCCAGACGCCACATCTGTGTTCAAATCATCTCCAGCCAAAGAACCAGAATTATTTGGAGAGATTTCAATGACACAATCCTCCATAACCACCTCAGAACCCTGGGACTCAAACAGTGACGTACAGCCTTCATGAAGCCCCCCACCAACACCTAAAAACGTGTAGAAAAAACATGGAAACACTTAGCACGAAATACAAAACCAAAAAACATGTAATACATCTCATTAATAAAAAAAATGCAGTTCACTAAAGAACAGAATGCAGCCCATTAGTCTACATCAATGCAGTCCACTTGTCTACAACAATGCAGCCCACTTGTCTACAGCAATGCAGCCCACTTGTATAAAACAATGCAGCCCACTTATAAAGAACAATGCATCTCACTTGCCCAAAAAATAAAATGCATCTCACTAATACAACAAATAAATATACACATCCATTCTAAATCACGAACTTAACTAAACAAACTAGTAAAAAAAGCCCGTAAGAAGCGGAGGCAAGCCGTAGACAAAAAATAAATAAAAGGGAGGATAAAGAAGTTCACTAAAACAACCTTTATCTACAAAAAGTAAAAGTGATGTTAAATCAAGGCAACACTTTCTCGATGTGAGCCAACTACAGAGCATGGTCTTTCTGATGTAGCCAATGTGCTCCACCCCAAACTGAGCAACTCGAACACCATCCCAAGTCTGCAAGAATTGAAACATATAGAATCCACAATCATGACTGCAATAAAAAGAATAAAAAACATCAATTTCACAAAATGAAATAAAAAAACTTGAGCAGTATGGTGGAGAGGGGCTGTACAAAACACACCCATTTGGCTGCATTGGGACAATGGCATGTTTCAACACAAATCCATCAAGTGTAGGAGGATTTAACGGTTCATCAGAACTTGAGCTTCCTTCTTTCCATGCACACTTGATATTTTTAACCATCCTCCTAAAAACCCTGATCGCATCAGGGCTGCCAGGTTTATTAAGCGAGTCAAGAAATTCAAACCGCCTTTCTTTCACATTTAACGCAACTACACAATAATGACCAACGCCATCCCTCATCTCTGGCGGATCAAAAGTTGCAAAAAGGACCAGTTCGAAGGACAGATAAATAAATAAAATTATTATAAGAAGAAGAAACAGAACACTATAAAAACAAACACACAAAATATAGCTTTCTACACATAAAAACGTTACTCACCATATCCTTTTTATCAACACGCTCCTCCGCTTTTGAAGAGAACATCATTTTAACACTCCTGCCTATAGTACCACCATTCCAAATAGTTGTCTGCCAAAACAAAACCAAAAATCAAATAGTGCTCAAGCAAACAGGTCGTCGCACGAAATCAAAAAAGAAAATCAAAAAATAAAACAAAAATTTCTGCATTCTTACACAAATATGGTACGGGGCAACCATTGTCGGAGATCCCTTAAACTTATCTATCAACAAAGAAACCCCAAGATCTACAAGGCTTGTAGTGAGCATCCCTTTATCCCGAAAGGATTGACCAACTTCGCCAATGGTAATATAATCCATCTCAGTTTTAAAAGCAATCATGTCCCAAAAATTTTCATGAAAAACTGAAACATAAGATACTAAAAAAATAACAACAAAGAAAAAGGGGGTAAATACCAAAATTAGAAAATACATTTGAACAAATTTTTTTCTAAAAAACCATACTTCTTCTTCTTGTCCTTCCGAACCCTCTAACAGCATCGTACAACTCATTGTATCTTTTCACAAGAGCTGGATCAATGCTCGACGGTGTCACAACAGGAAGTTCGTCATCTGTAATAAAAAGATGAAGTTCACTTATCCGAAGAATGAAGTTCAAGTATTAAGATAAGGAAATTTTGCTAGCTATTTTGAAAATCATAAACAAAAGATCAAGTTTCACTTATCATTAAACATCTAATACAGATACCATAGTAGTTAAACAAAATGAATGAGAAAAACTTCAACTGCACTGTTCGAAACAAAACTCTTGCCTTCAGTGTCAGAGTCTTCATGCTATTGTTCTTCAGAGCTGACCAAAACATTTTCTTGGCTAGGTTGCGACGAATCCACCACAACCTCACTGGAATGCCCTTCTGCAGCAACATCATCATTCTCTGGATTTACAACAGTCTGGTCAACCACCACATCCTTAGATACTTCAGCTACATGAGGCTGCACTCTTGATACTTCAGGAACATCGTTGGCTGCCAGACAAACATGGGAAGCCAACAACACTAACAGCAGGGACGACATTCTCCAGTGGCTTTTCAATGCCAAAATCAGAATCTTCATGCTGACTAGGGGAAACAACATCATGGGATTCTTGAGCTACAGAGGGATCTGCACAGTCAACGGCAACTGATGCAGAAGCGTCAACACTGCCACCACCATCAACAACACAACCACCCTGATTCAGATCAACGTGAACTTCCACGTTTTCTTCTCCAGGCTGTGGAAAGTTTAAAAAACACACAATAATACAAAATGAGCATGGGGATAATTAACACAACAACACACAAGACACTTATGTCAAAGACTGCTGACAACATACACAGTACAACTGCAGTCCACATGTGTCAAAACAACTACAACTGCAACCCACATAAACGTAAAAAAGAACTGCAGTTCACTTTGTCAAACGCTGCAGTTCAGTTATGTTAAATACTGAAGCTTACGTATGTAAAACACTATGGACCACACATGCGAAAAGAACCGCAGTTCACTTCTGTCAAAGACTGAAGCTCACACATGTAAAACTATTGCAGATAACATATGTAAATGAAAATGCATATGAGTGAACATAACAACGTACATCAAGTTTATAAAAGCAACAAAAAAATAGATTACAACCCACCAAGAGAACAAGTAATACAACTATACCTTATCAGCTACAACATCCGGAGGGGACGATGCATTAGCCAAGACCTCATCCTTTCCAGAGCCATCGTAGGACTCTTTGTGCACATCACAAGCAGCAACACCAGTCTACGGGCATAGAACAAACCAAAAACGAAAATAAGATGGTAACGACCAAAAAAGAAAAAAAAACTTCAACTATGCACAAGCAGTACACACTTTACAACCGTGAAGTGCACAAAAATACAATAAAATGGAAAGCAACAAATGCAAGTTCAAGAAGAGGGACGCATGGCAGAACAGACATGGCAGAAGTACTTGTACCTGACCAACTCCATCATCCCTAGTTCCATGGACACCAGAAGATTCCACTCCATCCTATCACAAAAAAAATAGTGAGGAGCAGTCCACATAATACACAAAAGAGGTTCAAAGCCACAAAAAACCTAGAACATACATTATCAGTGCCAACGCCAGCGTCCCGACGGTTCATTTCATCCAAAATATGCCCAGCATCCTTCTCATACCGACCGCATTTTTCCTCCTGTGAATGTCTCAATTGAGCATATGAATACCGAACATTCGTCATTGCAATCTTCAGGCTTTCAATCACACCACAATCTAAATTGTGAGCAGCAACAATATCTTCATCTCATGGGCCATGGCCAATAGGGAAAAAACCAGCAACTGTCCTCAACCTGTCACCAGAGGTTGGCAAATCTTCAGTCAACTTCAAAACCTTCAGAAGAAGCTCATCAATCTCCTCGTGTTTTTTGCCTCCAACAAATGTCTGTTTAGAAGAGCTTCTATTATGAAACATCTGTGGAGCCATGAAACCACGAGTACACGACACCTCATCATCACAGGCAGGAAGCTGGCTACAGATAGGCTCATAAAACCTAGCATGAGTGCTAGGCCCCGCATCAGAGTTGCCGCATACAACTGCAATAGGACGGTTGTACACAATATCACTTGACGCCTTCCACTACAAAAAAGACAACAGAAAAAGAGAAGTACACATGTGAGTACTAGAAAAGTTTGGATTCATAATGGCTACACCTTTTTTTTCTAAAAAATCTGATATTAAAAACTCAGATGCACTAACCGACAGCTTCCCAAATTTGTAAGTTTCCAAGTAAATCTGTCCCTTCACAAGCACATCCTCATTGTATAACTTCATCAGGTCCTTGGTCGTCAGGTATGACGCATGTGGCGTCAACGTGTGCATGAATGAAAATTTGCAAAGCTTTAAGCAGTCAAGATACATAATCAGGGGGACAATGGCACAACCCTCTCCACAATTATGCTTGCTGCCTTCTGTTTGCCACCTCACCATAGCTGCCTGCAACTCATGAACAACAAGCTGGCAAAAGTCCATCTGAGCCATAGCCTCATAATCCATGTTCTCTACCATTGCAGCAACTCTACCCAAACAAACTGCAGGCCCGGGGCAGAGCTGTCGGCGTTCTGGGAACGGGGGTCCCCAGACTTGCCTGCCTGCAGCCCACGGCGTGGCTCTACGAGCGGGCCCGTACGGCCCATCTTCACCAGCAAGGACTCAAGACCCTCGCGAGGGGCCAAGCCTCACGAGGCGGATGAGACAAGACCTCCTCAGGAGCGGCCTCACTAGGCTGGCTCGCGAGGGGCGGAGAGATTAAGGCTAGGCAAACCTCGCGAGGTTCCGATGACACAAGCCATGATGACCAAGGCCAGACGGGCGCCAGGAAGGCACCAGCGCGCACAGTGTCCTTGTTTCCTCTTTGGTTCCAAGGGAACAAACGCAGGCGCGGAGTACCGACGCGTCAAGCAAAGGTTTCCATATCGGTGCAATGAGACCAAGACCAGTAGGACAACAAGACGGAGGTCACCATGGAGCCCAAGACAGCGTCACCACCAAAGCCTTTGGCAGGCAAAGACCACTTTTGTCAGGATAAGCTGTACTAGCTGTCCCTTTTCGAATTGGCCGTTATTGGCTCCCTTCCCGCTCAATATTTGGGGAGAGGACCAGGGCCTCTACAAATAGGACTAGCCACCACCATAGCTAGAGAGATCGATCGGTCGGATCAAGAGAGACCAGAATAACCACAAGTTCACCGAGCACAAGAACACCTCGCCTCAGGAGGCTGTTCTTCCCTTTGTACTTTTCATCCTCAGCCCAAGAAGCAATCCACCACCACACACTGGAGTAGGGTATTACACCACAATGGTTGCCAGAACCAGTATAAATCTTGTGTCCTTTGTGTTACGAGTTCGTCGAGTTAGCCCGTAAGATCTTAGCAAAGCTAGGACGTGGATCGGTAGGGGAGATCTTCGTGCACACCCCAGTGTTCGAACCTTGAGGGTTTTGCTGGAACCCGTGATCCGACATTTGGTGCGCCAGGTAGGGGTGCGCCGAAGCTTCTCTTCCGTCGCTCTGCGTCCCGTTGCTCCATCATCTCCATGGCGGACGCTCTCCGCGCTCGGGCTGAGCGCCGGACTGCCCTCATTGCCCGCATCGCTCAGACGGCTCCCATCGGCGGGCCACCCCGTCGTTCCTCGTCGCCTACCACCAACGCCGCCACTGGCCAGGCGGGGAACGAGCAGCAAGCATCCTCGCTGCACCCTTCGGTGCGGCGGGACGGCCGCACCGCCACTCCATCGCTGACCCCGGCTGACTCGTCATCCCACGCTCGTCGTGCTCCTGTGGACGCTCAGGCCACTCTGTGCATGGCGCGTGAGCTCCGGCGCTACCGCCCAGTCGACGACCTCTACGAGGACTGGCTTGACCGCATCACTGAGCTTGTCAGCGCCGTAGGGGGCTCCCCTGCGCCGTCCCTCTCACCGCCTTGCTCTCCGCCAGCCGCAGGCGGCGTGGCCCATGGAGCGCCTCCACCACCTCTACCCCAAGACGGAGTCTTGGCGCCCAGGCGCGCGGCCCCACGGCGCGACCCGCCGCGTCCGGCGCCCGCGCAAGAAGAAAGAAGCTGCCAAGAAGTCCCTCGACCGCGAGAAAACACCCCCACGGTCCTTGCGCCACCGCGGCAAGACCGCGTGCCGCCTGTGGCGGTGGTGCACGGACCCCATCAAGGACAAGTTCTCCACCAGCGCAGAGTCCCGGTGACCACGGCAGGCTGCCGCTCCTTCACCCATGAGCTGCGTAGCGTCGCTTGGCCAAGCAAGCTCAAGACGGATCTGCCTCCTCGCTATGACAGCACCCCCGACCCCGCGGAGTTCCTGCAGCTCTACGAGCTGAGCATCGAGGCGGCCAATTGTAACATCCCGGATGTAATTTACCTTATATGTATCCCAACTCTTGCTGTTTCCGGCACTAAGTTATTTTATTTCCTCGTTTTCGGGCTTTTGTCTCCGTGTGTTGTTGTCTTTGTGATGCATCTCATACCATGTCATCATGTGCATTGCATTTGCATACACGTTGTCTCGTACATCCGAGCATTTTCCCCGTTGTACGTTTTGCATTCTGGCACTCCTATTCCTCCGGTGTCCCTTTCTACCTCTTTTCGTGTGCGTGTGTTAAACATTTCCAGATTGGACCGAGACTTGCCATGGGGCCTTGATTTACTACCGTGGACCGCCTGTCAAGTTTCGTGCCATTTGGACTTCGTTTGATACTCCAACAGTTAACCGAGGGACCAAAAAGGACTCGTGTGTGTTGCAGCCCAACACCCCTCCAAAGTAGCCCAAAACCCACCTAAACCTCCTCCATCATCTAGAGTGTTCGATCACAATCGCGTGGCCGAAAACCGCACCTCATTTGGAGCTTCCTAGCTCCCTCTACCCCTATATAAAGATCCCTACATTCCAAATCCGGGCGAAACCCTAAAATTCCGCTCCACGCGCCGCCGGACACAACTCCGCCGACGGACACGTCCGGTTTGCACCGCCGCCGCCACATGGCGCGTCCCCGCTGGCCCGGCCACATCTCCCCGCCGCCGGCCCGGTAGATCCCGCGTGCTGCCCCCACGAGCCCATCTCCACCGCGCCGCCTCAAGCCGACCCCGCCGCCTTCTTCCCGTGGTCCCGTGACCGGCGCCGCCACCGACCTCGCCCACCGCGCCGCCCGCCGCCCGCGTGTTCGCCCGCGACCGTCCCGGCCGCCGTACCATCTGGCGCTGCTCCGCCACCCTACCGCCGATCTCACTCCGGCGAGTTCCGCATGTCCGGCCGGCGCCCTCCGTCCTGTCCTCGCCGGCGCCAAGTACACTCCGGCCACCGCGTCCCTGTTCCAACGAAGCTCTGGCGAGACCTCAAACCGCGTGCAAATCGGTCCAGATCTGGATCTGGGTCATCTCGGGGTTGACATTTTTGTCCCTAACCCTAGCATTTTTGCATTTTTCCACATGCCATAACATCCTCATCGTAGCTCCGATTCGTGCGTGTAGCATATCAAAATGTTCGTCTTGACGAGTACATCATTTCATCTCATTGCATAATTTTCATTTGAGCTCATCTTGATGCCCGAAATGCTATTGGAAGAGGGCTATGTGATGATTATGTCAGATCTATTTCAGCAAATGGCCTTTTGTCATTTTTGCCATGATTAATATGTGCATGCTATGATCCTGAGCTCTACATGTATTTTGTAGAATGCCATGCCATATTTACAGGGGTGTATGCCATTTTTTTGTGATCTTTGTGGTGACTAGCACAAGCATGCAAAGTAGCTTACTCAATGATGCTGATTTCAGGGACTTAGAATTTCACTAAGTCCTTGCCCTGTCATTATTTTTATGCCATATGTTCATGTTGTTTCCTAGTGATCCGTGCCTCTTTTGAGCATGATCAGTTAGGATGTTTTGTAGATATTGTGGTGCTCTATCCATCCATGTCTTTGTTTGCAATTATGGAGCATCCTAGCTTGAGTCAATCGAACTCTACTTTTGCTATAAAATGTTCCTGGCAGATTGTTAACATGTTTAGCGATTTTGCCGAGGTTGTTGTAGTTGATCCGTGCATGCTATGTTGTTGTTCTTGCCATGTGTAGCTTCTATTCAATGTCTATTTGCTGGGTGTATGCTTAGATTATCATGCCATGCTTTTTAGTGAGTGTATCGAGCTCGTAAAAATGCCCACTTGTTAATCTGTTTTGCATGCTCCAGTTTTTTCTCCAAGTCTGAATCTGTTTATGTTTTTGCTTTGTTCACATGCTTGCAATTGTATTTTCTGATCCCTTTTGGCTCATGGTCACTAAGGGACTTTTGTTATATGTTTGGAGTAGCTTCATGCCATGCCTTGCTTTGGCATGATATGTTCCTGTAGCATGTAGTTTTCGTGCTCTAAACATTGCTTCCTGATGATAAATTCCCGACATGCTGTTAATTTCACAAAGTCTAAAAATAGTAATCTTTTGTACTTTTTCCATGCTTGTTTGAGCTTGCTATTGAGTGAATTAGCCGTAGCTCAGTGTTCATCTTTTGTCAAGAATCATGAGTGGATCCCTGACATGTATTTTGTTGTCATGTTGGAGTGCTGTAGCATGTTCTTGATGCATTTAGAAGGCTACTTGCTGTTTATCGCAGACCGGTGCCATATTTGTTTTGCTTGCCATTTCCAAACCGTGCATCCGATTCCGGTGATCTTTATATCGATTTCAACCGAAATCACCTCACCTTTCTAGTGGCACTCTTGTATTTCCAAGTTGAGGCCAGGTTCAATCATTCCTTTCCAAATCTTGCATATGCATCACATATCGCATCCCGCATATCATACCATGTTTGCATCATGTTGCTTGAGCATTGCATGTGGTTGATTGTGTTCCCTTTTGCTGTTGTTCTTGTTTGGGTAGAACTGGGAGACGAGTATGTGAACGAGGAGCCCGTTGAGTATGCTTACAAGGATCAAGGCAACTCTGAGAACTTCACAGGCAAGATGACCATACCCTCGAAATCATTTCTATCTTTGCTTGCTAGATGCTCGCTCTTTTGCTATGCCTATGCTACGATACCTACCACTGGATTATCATGCCTCCCATATTGCCATGTCAAACCTCTAACCCACCATGTCCTAGCAAACCGTTGTTTGACTATGTTACCGCTTTGCTCAGCCCCTCTTATAGTGTTGCTAGTTGCAGGTGAAGATTGGAGATCGTTCCTTTTTGGAACATGTTTATTGTTGGAATATCATAATATTATCTTGTTTATCTTAATGCACCTATATACTTGGTAAAGGGTGGAAGGCTCGGCCTTATGCCTGGTGTTTTGTTCAACTCTTGCTGCCCTAGTTTCCGTCATATCGGTGTTATGTTCCCGGATTTTGCGTTCCTTACACGGTTGGTTTATAATGGGAACCCCTTGACAGTTCGCCTTGAATAAAACTCCTCTAGCAATGCCCAACCTTGGTTTTACCATTTGCCACCTAGCCTCTTTTTCCCTTGGGTTTCCGGAGCCCAAGGGTCATCTTTATTAAACCCACCGGGCTAGTGCTCCTCTGAGTGTTGGTCCAAACTAGAGCCCCTTGCAGCGCCACCTTGGGGAAACTCGAGGGCTGGTTTTAGTTGTACGGATTGCTTATCTGAGTGTGCCCTGAGAACGAGATATGTGCAGCTCCTATCGGGATTTTTCGGCACATTCGGGCGGTGTTGCTGGACTTGTTTTACCATTGTCGAGGATGTCTTGTAACTGGGATGCCGAGTCTGATCGGATTGTCTTGGGAGAAGGAATATCCTTCATTGACCGTGAGATCTTGTGATGGGCTAAGTTGGGACTCCCTTGGAGGGATTTGAACTTTCGAAATCCGTGCCCGCGGTTATGGGCAGATGGGAATTTGTTAATGTCCGGTTTTAGATAACCTGAAACTTAACTTATTTAAAATGCACCAACTGTGTCGTGGAGTTGTCACGGCAGATGTTCTAGAGCAAGGACTTAGTTGTAGGGCCATCGCACTAGGAAGCTTAAAGGGGTTAATCGGGACAAAGGACACGAGAGAGGGTTTTATACTAGTTCAGCCCCTTACGATGAAGGTAAAAGCCTACGTCTAGTTGGGATTGGTATTGCTGAGGTTTCGATCTCCAAGAGGCTCAACTCGCCGGCTTGGTGATCGACTTGGTTGTTTCTTGCCCTAAACCGCCACCGGGTCGTCCCCTTATATACACGGGTTGACGCCTGGTGGCTTACAGAGTCCCGCCCGGCTCATAATCGTGTCCAGCTCGGTGACTTCCTTTACATGCCTTTCTTTACAAGTCTTTCCGCCCATATGGCGGTTTACAATAACGGGCCTTAAGCCGGCCCGAGGCCTTTGGGCTTTCTATATATACTAATAAACTATCATCTTGACTGTCTATTGGGCTTCTTATGTAACCCGCCATTAAGGCTGACCCGGCCCCTCCTGGGCAGGTCTCAGCTAATAGTAATATCCCCAACATTAGGCCCCAGGTTGACTTTGAACTTTGTTCTTTGTCAATCTTCAATACTTAGGTAGAATCCATCCTCTGTCTGAAAACTTCTTTAACCCGCCGTGACGTCATCTTTTTGAAACACAAAAACTTTCATGACATCATCTTCCAACAGATCTTTCATTTTTAATGCCTTCCGGGAATCGAGGCGTCTGTTCAGTTGGATAATCATTATTGGGTCTCCTTGATTTTCGCGCCCGCCTGTTCGCGCACTCCCTTATAAATAGGCATAACTTAGGTCTTTCTCATTCTCCTTTCTTCCTCATCTTCTTCTTCTCGCAACCTCCGTCGCTGCTTGAGCTCCGCCGCCGCCGCAACTCTCATCGTCGTCGTCAAGCTTGGTCGTTGCATCACCCTGAGTCCGTCCAGAGAACACGACGACTCTTCGCGACAGGCCTACATCTTGTAAGTTTTCTTCTCTCTCACGCACCTAGATCTGTTTAGGGTTGTGAGTTATTTAGTGTTCTTCACCTGTTCGCCATGGATCATCTTGTAGATCTTCTCCGCAACTTCTTTTGATCCAAAAAAGAGATATAACTCGTGCGGTAGCTGTTTGGCATTCATTGTTCATATCAGTAGATCCCTTTTATTTGTATAGGTGCTTCTTTATAGTCGACGAACTCATCTGTACTAGGTTTCTAGGTCTAGAATATTTCCCCTTTTGAAACATCCTTTTGATCCAAAATGATAATGATAACTTGGTGAAACTTGTTTATGCCAACACTTAACTGAATGTGCCTTCTGAGAAAATCTGTAGTCATGGCGGCTTACCACTCTGGCTTTCTTTTCCCTATATGTCATTAGCCCTTAGTTAAACCGCCATTACTTGCTTTATAATTGACCGTAGACTGAACCGGCATATTATTATTTGTTTTTCAGTTCATTGCACATCATGCTGTCGAAGTCACCCACCGTCTGTAACTGGGCCCCTTCATCCGTAACTGAGGAACGGTTAAAAGATTTCCTCATCGTTGGGTTTCTGCCTTCAAAGAATGTCATGTCTTATCGTGCTCCTGACCCGGAGGAAGAACGTCCCAATCCAAAAGACAGAGAAGTGATTATCTTCACTGACCACATGAACCGTGGCTTTTCACCGTCCGGTTCAAAATTCTTCAGAAAGGTCCTGCATTTTTTCAAACTCCATCCTCAGGACCCTGGACCCAATTCTATTTCCAACATTTGTAACTTCCAGGTGCTCTGTGAGGCATATCTTCAGCAGGAGCCCACTGTAGAGCTGTTTAGAGAGTATTTTTTTTATCTAAATCGTCAGAATGAAGGTACCAACGGTTCTAGCTTAGAACTTGGAGGCATCTCGATTCAGCGCCGTCAGGGTGCTATTTTCCCTCTCATCGTCTTACCAAGCCACCCAAAGGACTGGAACCAAACTTGGTTTTATTGTCAGGATACTTCTCCAGCAAACGAGAAGCCTCTGCCGGGTTACCGCCCTAGTCGTCTTGACTCTGAGTTCACCCTTCCGAATAAGCTTACCATCGCTGAACGTAGGAAGCTTCTTCCCTCCATTAGAAGAATCAATGGCTTGTTGGGTAATGGTTTAACCAGAGTAGATCTGACCCGTTGCTAGATCTCATGGCGGGTTATTCCATTAAGTCGTCGATCTCAACTGATGTATGAATATGACGGAAGCCCGGACAACCCTCTTCGTCACATCCCAGTTGAACTCACCGAAGAAGACATTGTTTCGATGTCAACTCTTTTGGTAAATGGGAAGTATGAAGATTGCAGTATTGTTGGGTTAAGTCCCTTCTGCAAGATTAATCCGGTGCTAGAAGTAAGTACATTCTGATCTCTTTTTCTTTGTGTTTTGCCCAGCTACTAGTACTTAATACTGATCTTTCTTCTTGTCTTTACAGGCCAATTCTGACTTCTGGAAGGTGAAATATGGTCATGAAGCTGCCAAGAAGGCGAAAGCCGCTGCTATGAACACCAAGAAGACGACCCGGAAATCAAAGAAAGAGAAGAAAACTACCACTGAAGATTTAATGAAGCTTGATGATTTGTCTGACTCGGAGGTAGCCCTTGATTCCCTTGGCCAATTTTTTAACAATCTTATTGACACTGATCCTTACCAGGATGACGCTGGGGCCAGTCAGGCCAGGGAAGCAGAGGTAACTATCATTTCCTCCGACTCAGAGCCCTTATCAAGACACAAAGTTCGACGGGTGATCCATAAAGTAAGGTTTTCTAACCCTTTAGCTCACTTGGATCCCAACTTTCATTTGAAAAAGCAGCAACACGAAAGCCGCCGTGAAGCTGAGATTGAAGATGAACCGGCTATTGACCTTCAACAGACCCCTCGAAAACGCCCGAACGAGGTTTACTTTTACTGTCCTTAACTTGTTTTAATGAATCCTGCTCATTGTATTCCTTTTAACTCCTTTCTTTTACCTTTTTAGGAGGTGTCTCGTTCTTCAGGCGACTCTTTCACAAACACTATTCCCGGCTTTCAAGACTGCCCCTGGGTAATCAAAAAGTCCTCTTTTCTTCTGGGCTGTTCAATTGTATCTTGATATTGACTGTCCTGTAATATATATATATATATATTTTCTTTAGTGTCCAGGCTAGATCCAAGAAAGCGAAGGTAACAAAGCCGGCGGAAGACCCGCCAGTACCAATGTCTGAGCCGGCTAGGCCGCCTTCTCCATTAACTGCTGCCCCAGAAGACCCGCCTATTATCGATGAAGCAAATCCTTCGGAGCCGTCCCTTGACCAAGCTACCATGAATCCTTCCACAGTCGGACTGTCAAGCTCAACTGACCCACCGTCTCCACATGCTCCAGATGTTCAAATTACTGGGAGCTGCTTTGTTGAGCCGGGGAATCCAACGGTGTTGGCTCGGTGCACAACAAAGCAAGAAGCATTGGGGCGGCAGAAGGTTCGCTTTGATATCGCCAACTATGACCGTCTCAATGCCAGAGATATCTTATCCGGCTATCTCACTCATGTACACTCCAGTCGTGAGTCTGAGATTGAGATGGTCAAGCAACTTCAGTTGAAGTATGAGGTATGTTATTTCCGGTTTACCAATATTCCTTCAGCCCCCAAGTCTTCAGATTATAAGAGAAACGAAATAACCTGTAGACTTAGAATATAAGCCGAAACTTTTATCTCTGAAGCTTTGCCTTGTACTGATAGAACAAAACTTCACCCATAGTCCCCAAGGACCGGTTCATTTTGATCAGTAATGAATCGGTACTTTATAATTTAAAACTGTCTTTAAAGTATTTTAACACTCCGGCTTAACCTTGAAAAACTTGCTGAACTGCGTACATTAGCCCCCAAGTGCCAAGTGTTGTTACTTTGTAAAGGACTTGGGACTTCAAATATATTGGTAGAGTCGCAAAAATTTGATTTGGCATACATTAGCCCCCAAGTGCCAAGTGGTTTATTCGTAAAGTACTTGGGACTTTGAATTTTGAATTTGGATACTGGAATTTAAAACCAAATCTTGACTTATCTGAATGTTTCACAGAATGCATTGTCTGAACTGACCTCCCAATTGACTGATGCCAAGACCCGGCTAGCATGTCAGGAGTCATAAATCAACTCTTCCACCTCCAAATTGCAAATGTGCCTTTCTGAAATGGAGACTTTGAAGACCAGCTTTGCTGCCAAAGAGAAAACTTGGGAGAATGAGAAAACACTCCTGACCCGCCGAGCTGAGACAGCCGAAACAGCTCTGAAAGAAATTTCAACAGAGCTAAACAATTTGAAGGGCCGGGTATCCCAGATGGTTGCTGCAATTTTTGGTAAGCCATCTGAATTGATTTGAATATAATTTTTGTCAAACCAGAATATGATCCGCCAACTGACTCGGTTACAAATATATACAGGTCCGCGAAGCAAAAATCTGAGCCAAGACCTGTTGATTAAGCTGAAGGTAGTATACACCTTGGTTTCAAATTATAGATTGGTGCACAACAGGCTCTGGCCGCTATCTCTCCGGTAAATCAAGGATCCAACCGGCTTAGCGATGTCCTAAAGAAGCTGTCCATCCTTCCTGCTAGATTCCAAGAGGTAAAACGCTCCTGTGCACGAGCCGGTGCACTGACTGCCCTAAGACGTTCCAAAGCTTGGGTCCCAGACCTAGACCCGGCAGACGTGGCAAAGGGCTATCCTACTGTTAAGGAGGACAAGTCTCCTTTTGATCAAGATGACTTTATAGCCTGCGTCCGTGAAGTCCGGCCTCAAGCGACTAGCCTTGGAGATGACACCAACATGGACAAATACCAGCCGAGTTTTGACAGTGCAAATAAGAAGATGGCCACTCCTTCATACAAAGTTGCCGATCTGATTCCACCTGTGAGAGAAGATACATTCGCCCCGGAAATTGACCCGGTCGGCCTGATTGACGATGAAGCTGAATTTGTCGCCATGAACGGCTTTGATTGGTCCAAATCCAACTTCCAGCAGACTCAAGATGGTGAACCGGTGAGGGAAGGACAATGATCATCTTTATGGGCTTATAAAGCCTTGTAATAGCTTAGCTGTTTAAAACACCGCATGTTTGCTTATGCCATCGCACATAAAACACTTCTATGTGAATCTGTGCTTCCGGATGCCAATGTTTAATGCTTTCTTATGCATCGTTTAATGCTTGTCTCTGCAATGTTTAAACTCTGTTCCTGTGAACACAAGAAAAAACCTGGCAAGGCGGTTTAGAACCAACTGTGTTTAAACACCTAATTGACAGCCCATACCTCCACCTCAAAAAACAGAGACAAATATAAATAAAGGATAAGGTTTAATACTAACTCTTAAGTTAACGCAGCCGATAAGCGCGTATAAGTAAGAATCATACCTTGTCCGTGTTGATTCTTAAATTGCCGGTTCAAATAACCCGGGTGATGAATTTGATAATTCAATATGTATAAAAGTTAATACTCCTTGAATATTCAATAATCATCATATCTCAGTGGCTCGTACCTTTGGATCCTTAGACCACCGGCTTGAATAACCCGGGCGGCTGTGTTGTCCAATAACTGAGCCGACGAAGAAAACCAGGCTATCTCATTTGTAATATCGAAACAACAAAAACTCAAAGGCAAGCAACAGATAACAAACATAATTTTAACTCTGTATTCAAAAGAGTGGGGGTTTATGATTCGAATACGATCAGTAAACCGGACCAAAGGGGTTAAGCTAAGGTTCGAATACAACCATATAGCCCCCAGTGGCTTTGGCGTTGTGCCGATCAAGAGGGTACCGACAGCTATGTTCTCTTTGGTTCGAATACGACCTATGTTTGAACAAGAAGCCCCCAAATGACCTTGAGAGGTTTTTAAAGACCCTGATTCGAATACGATCCAAGTCGGCTCAAAAGGGGTTAAGCTATGATTCAGATACGATCAAGAAGCCCCCAAGTGAGTTTGGCCTTGAGCCGATCAAGAGGGTTATGACAGCTATGTTCTCTTTGGTTAGAATACGACCTATGTTTGAACAGGAAGCCCCCAAGTGACCATGAGATTTACAGCTAGATTCGAATACGATCATAAGCCGGACTAGAAAAGGTTAAACTTGATTCAAATATGATCAGATCCTTAATAGTCATTTGTGAAAAAATAATAAAGATGCATAATGTTTGAAAAGAAAAGAGACTGATGGTCTTACTTTATTGCTTATCATCGTATATACAATGTGAACATATGTACATGATGAGAGCCGGTGGCTCAGGTATAGTACGGCCGAAGTTGAGCAATGTTCCACGGCCGGCGGGTCTCCTCTTCCGACTTACGCGAGTCTGCATGCTCTCGAACGTCAATGAGGTAGTAAGACCCATTGTTTAAATTTTAGTGACCACAAAGGGTCCTTCCCAAGGTGGGGATAACTTGTGTGCATCTGAAAGATCTTGGATGAGCCGGAGCACCAAGCCGCCTTCCAGAAAAGTCCTGGTCTTAACCCGACGGCTGTGATAACGATGCATGTCCTGTTGATAGATTGCTGACCGTGCTGCTGCTAAGTCTCTTTCTTCATCCAGCAAGTCAAGCGCATCCTACCTGGCTTTTTCATTGTTAGCTTCAACATAAGCCGCCACACGGGGTGAGTCATGACGGATGTCACTGGGCAATACTGCTTCTGCCCCATAAACCATGAAGAAGGGTGTGTAACCCGTAGACCTGTTGGGTGTAGTATTGATGCTCCATAACACGCAACTCCTCTACCCAACAACCCGACGTTCACTGTAAAGGAACCATAAGCTGGGGCTTTAGCCCTTTCAGAATTTCCT
This sequence comes from Triticum urartu, assembly GCF_003073215.2. NCBI lineage: Eukaryota > Viridiplantae > Streptophyta > Magnoliopsida > Poales > Poaceae > Triticum > Triticum urartu. Next base: position 336,964,720 of record NC_053023.1, on the reverse strand, counting down.
GATTGGCTCTCTCAGCTTGACCATTGGATTGAGGATGAGCTATAGAAGAAACATCAAGCTGGATGTGCTCTCGCTGACAAAACTCTTCCATAGCCCCTTGGGATAGATTAGTGCCATTGTCTGTGATAATACTGTGTGGAAAACCGAAACAGAAGATTATTTTCTTCATGAACTGAACCGCCGTGGCTGCATCACACTTACTCATAGGCTCCGCCTCAACCCATTTAGTGAACTTATCAACAGCCACCAAGAGATGTGTCTTCTTATCCTTAGACCTTTTGAAAGGTCCCACCATGTCAAGCCCCCAGATTGCAAACGGCCAAGTGATTGGAATCATCCGGAGCTCTTGAGCCGGCACATGCGCTCGTCGTGCGAATTTCTGACATCCATCACATCTACTAAGCAGATCTTCCGCATCAGCGTGAGCCGTCAACAAGTAAAAACCATGACGAAACGCCTTGGCCACTAAGGATTTTGATCCGGCGTGATGACCACAATCGCCTTCATGGATCTCACGAAGAATTTCTTGACCTTCTTCGGGGGAAACACACTGTTGAAATGCTCCGGAAACACTACGATGAAATAACTCTCCATCCGAAATCATCATGGACTTAGACCGCCGGGTTATCTGTCGAGCCAGGGTCTCATCCGCTGGCAATTCTCCCCGGGTCATGTAAGCCAAAAACGGCACCGTCCAATCTGGGATGACATGAAGAGCCGCCACCAACTGCGCCTCCGGGTCAGGAACAGCTAAATCTTCTTCTGTGGGCAACTTGACAGAGGGGTTATGCAAAACATCTAAAAAGGTGTTGGGTGGTACCGGCTTACGTTGAGACCCCAGCCGACTTAAAGCATCAGCTGCTTCGTTTTTTCGACGGTCAATGTGTTCCACTTGATAACCTTTAAAATATCCTGCAACATCATCGACCTCTCGGCGGTAAGCCGCCATGAGAGGGTCTTTGGAATCCCACTTGCCAGACACCTGCTGAGCCACTAGATCTGAATCACCAAGACATCTGACCCGGCTCAAGCTCATCTCCTTTGCCACTCGAAGACCATGGAGCAATGCTTCATACTCTGCTGCGTTGTTAGTGCACGGAAACATCAATCGTAACACATAACAAAATTTATCACCTTGTGGGGAAGTTAATACAACTCCAGCCCCTGAGCCTTCCAATTGCCTGGACCCATCTAAATGAATAGTCCAATATGTGTTGTCCGGTTTTTCTTCTGGCATCTACATCTCTGTCTAGTCATTGATGAAGTCAACTAGAGATTGAGACTTAATCGCAGTGCATGGAACATACTTCAGCCCATGAGACCCAAGCTCAATTGCCCACTTGGCAACTCGCCCTGTAGCTTCTCTGTTTTGAATAATGTCTTCCAAAGGAGCAGGGCTAACCACAGTGATTGGATGTCCTTGAAAGTAATGCTTAAGCTTCCGGCTTGCCATGAACACCCCATAAACAAGCTTCTGCCAATGTGGATATCGTTGCTTAGACTCAATTAGCACTTCACTGACATAATAAACCGGCCGCTGAACCGGATGCTCTTTGCCGGCCTCCTTGCGCTCTACCACCATAGCCACACTAACAACCCGTGAGTTGGCAGCTACATATAACAATAGCGGCTCTTTCTCAATTGGAGCAGCTAGGACCGGCAGCTCAGCCAATTGTGCCTTCAGATCCTCAAAAGCGGCGTTCGCAGCATTGCTCCAAACAAACACATCCGTTTTCTTCATCAAATGATACAGAGGCATAGCCTTTTCCCCTAACTGGCTTATGAACCGGCTCAAAGCATCCAGACGACCCGCCAGTCGTTGAACATCATTGACGTAGGTTGGTTTGGCCAGAGATGCAATTGCTTTGATCTTCTCCGGGTTAGCTTCAATACCTTGGTTAGACACCAGAAAGCCTAAGAGCTTGCCGGCTGGCACCCCAAAGATGCACTTGGCCGGGTTAAGCATCATCTTGTAAACCCGAAGATTATCAAAAGTCTCTTTCAGGTCTGTGACCAAGGTTTCCTCTTCCCTGGACTTCACCACTATATCATCCACATAGGCATGAACATTGCGCCCAATTTGATCATGAAGACAATTTTGCACACACCGTTGGTAAGTCACCTGAGCACTCTTGAGCCCAAAAGGCATAGACCCATAGCAGAAAGCCCCAAAAGGTGTTATAAACACTATTTTCTCTTGATCCTTGACTGCCATCTTAATCTGATTATACCTAGAGTAAGCATCTAAGAAACTCAACCGTGCGCAACCCGCCGTAGCATCAATGATCTGATCAATACGGGGAAGAGCAAAAGGATCAGCCGGACATGACTTGTTTAAATCTGTGTAATCCACACACATATGCCAGGTGCCATTCTTTTAAGCACAAGCACCGGGTTAGCTAACCATTCTGGATGAAAAACCTCCACAATGAACCCGGCCGCCAAGAGCCGGGCCACCTCTTCTCCAATGGCCTTGCGCCTTTCTTCATTGAACCGCCGAAGAAACTGTCTGACAGGTTTGAACTTTGGATCGATATTAAGCGTGTGCTCAGCGAGTTCCCTCGGGACACCCGGCATGTCTGAAGGTTTCCATGCAAAGATGTCCCGGTTCTCACGGATGAACTCGATGAGCGCACTTTCCTATTTCGGATCCAAGTTCGCACTGATGATGAACTATTTGGATGAATCGCCAGGCACAAAGTCAACCATCTTAGTGTCATCAGCTGATTTGGACTTTAACTCCGGCTCATGCTCTATTGTTGGTTTCTTTAATGACATCATGTCCGTCGGGTCAACATGATCCTTGTAGAATTTCAACTCCTCTATTGCAGAAACAGATTCAGCATAGGCAGCATCCCCTTCTTCACATTCCAAGGCTATCTTCCGGCTCCCATGGACTGTAATGGTGCCCTTGTGACCCGGCATCTTGAGCTGCAAATATACGTAACACGGCCGATCCATGAACTTGGCGTAAGCCGGCCGCCCAAACAGAGCATGATATGGGCTTTTGATTTTAGCCACTTCAAAGGTTAATTTTTCTGCTCTAGAGTCATATTCATCTCCAAAGGCTACTTCCAGCTTGATCTTACCAACTGGGTATGCCGACTTACCAGGCACCACACCATGAAAAACAGTGTTGGATTGTTTAAGATTTTTGTCCATCAATCCCATCTGGCGAAACGTCTCATAGTAAAGGATGTTGATGCTGCTGCCTCCATCCATGAGTACCTCAGTAAACTTGTACCCACCAACCTGAGGTGCCACTACTAACGCCAAGTGACCAGGATTATCAACCCGGGGCGGGTGATCCTCTCTGCTCCACACAATGGGCTGCTCCGACCAACGTAAATAATGTGGAGCTGCCGGCTCAACGGCATTGACGGCCCTCTTGTGGAGTTTCTGGTCTCTCTTACATAAACTGGTAGTAAAGACATGATACTGTCCACTACTCAACTGCTTCGGGTTGCTCTGATAGCCGGATTGTTGCTGCTATTGATTCCCTTGGCCGTGTTGCTGATTATATCCTCCCTGGTGACCAAGATGACCATGAAAACCTCCTCCGCTTGAACCGGTGCCAGGGCCCTGAAAGCCGCCTGAGCCACCACCCGATCCATGACCCCCATCAAATGCGTTTGAATTTTTAAATGCCTTCATGATTGTGCAATCCTTCCACAAGTGGGTAGCTGGCTTCTCCCGGGTGCCGTGTCTTGGACAAGGTTCATTCAACAACTGCGCAAGGGTGGGGCCTGACCCGCCCGATCGAGGGGGCTGTCTGCCCTTGCGCCGCTGATTACCACCCTGCGCATTAGTATTAGCAACAAACTCATCAGCCTTACGCTTGTTACCTCCTTGATTTGCCGGGTTATGCTGGTGACCCTTGCCATTGCCGTTCTTCTTTCCCTTCGTTGCCTTTTCTTCATCAGACGCCGGGTCTTTGGTGGTATCAGAATCAACATACTTGACAAGAGCCGCCATCAATGTTCCCATGTCATTACAGTCACGTTTAAGCCGCCCCAACTTCTGCTTCAGAGGTTCAAAACGGCAATTTGTCTCCAACATCAAAACTGCTGAGCCGGCGTCCATTTTATCAGACGAATGTATTATCTCCTTGACCCGGCGCACCCAATGGGTCGTATATTCTCCATCCTCTTGCTTGTAATTGGTCAGGTCCACAATTGACATTGGCTGCTTACACGTGTCTTTAAAGTTCAGGATGAACCGTGCCTTCAACTCTGCCCATGAGCTGATGGAATTGGGTGGTAATCCTTTCAACCAGGTTCGAGCCGTTCCATCCAACATCATGGTAAAGTACTTGGCCATTGCAGCATCACTAACCTCCAACAGCTCCATAGCCATCTCATAACTCTCAATCCAAGCCCCTGGCTGTAAGTCAGCCGTGTAGTTAGGCACCTTACGAGGTCCCTTGAAATCCTTGGGCAACCGCTCATTGCGTATGGCTGGGACCAGGCAAGGTATGCCTCCGGTTCTCGTAACCACTCCTGCCTCAACCGAGGTTGCTGGATAAGCCGGAAAGGTTTGGTGAGCCGCCTGCTCTGCTGCTATCTGAGCCGCCCGTTCCGCCTCTTGACTAATCCTCTCCTGATCCGCCAAGTTAAGGGCTCCAGCCCGCACTGGCTCATGCCTATATGGCCGGTTGTGGCATTGAGCATTACTTGACATCTCTGCAGATTCCATATGCCTACTGTAACTCGGTCTCCGGCTTGGGCGAGGAGTTTAATGAATCCTGTCTCGACTGTAGGAGTATGCATCCTGCTGGGCCAAAGCTGTCTGAAGTAGTTCTCTTACCCTACGGGTTTCAATTGCTGCTGGCGAGTTGCCTTCCATTTGGAGAGCTGCCAAACGAGCCGACGCTGTAATGAGGTTCTCCATGGGGTTGGAGAAGTGACCCGGGGGCGTTGCTATATAACGAGGAGGAGCTGTATTCATGCGCGGTGGCTCCATGGTGAGTGGCTGAACTGGTGCACCGGGCATCGTAACTCGGTTTGCCTCTGGCGGGTTGCTTCCTGCAGCTACGGGTGTATGGAAGAAATTCCTCGGATCCAGCGTTAGAGGCAGACACGACTGAGTTTTCTGACGCCTCCTCCTCATGACCTCGTTTGATGCATTAAGATCCACCGAGAGCCGGAAGGTTTCTGCTTGAAGCTGCTAAGCACGAGCATCCAAAGCTGCTCGTTCTGCTGCCATCCGGGTTTCCTCGGCGGCTAGATTTATCCGCCGGCTCTACTGCAGCGGTTAACAGAGTCGTCAGTTTATCCATGGGGTCCATGAGAACCTGAGCCGGGGGGCGCGCGGGGTCTCTTGACCCGGCAGCTGCCGACCCGGTGGCCGCCGCTGTTACTGCAGTGGTGTTCTGCCCGGGCTGTGTCCCTGCCATGAAGACTCCGGCCCAATTCGGCGGCTCAAGGGGGTCCGGAATACTGCTGCCATCGGAACAGCTCCCGAGCATGCCGTCTTGCAGTTGGTACAACGAGTCCGTCTCACTTGTTGATGATGCAGTATCAGAGCAGATGGCCGTCTCTCCGCCCTCCATCGATCCTTCGGAGTATTCACCGCCATGGATGCAACCTACGAAGGCATGCTTCACGACAGATTGAACACGGGCGGACCCGGCGCACTGAGCCGTTTCGATGAGGTCAGTGTGGACATCCGGGTCAGGGCCTGACTCGCCGATTCGGCCGATGAAGACGTGAATTCCGCCGAAGGGGACCCGATACCCGTACTCGATTGAGCCGGCCTCGGGGCCCCAGCCTTCGTTGTCGATGTAGATCTTGCCGCGACGACTCTTGGTCATCCGGCCCACAGCGTATCCGTTGAGCCCTTTGAAGTTTCCCTTCAAGAACTCAAATCCACCGTGCGCTAGCCCCACGGCGGGTGCCAACTGTCGTGGAGTTGTCACGGCAGATGTCCTAGAGCAAGGACTTAGTCGTAGGGCCATCGCACTAGGAATCTTAAAGGGGTTAATCGGGACAAAGGACATGAGAGAGGGTTTTATACTAGTTCGGCCCCTTACAATGAAGGTAAAAGCCTACGTCTAGTTGGGATTGGTATTGCTGAGGTTTCGATCTCCAAGAGGCTCAACTCACCAGCTTGGTGATCGACTTGGTTGTTTCTTGCCCTAAACCGCCACCGGGTCGTCCCCTTATATACACGGGTTGACGCCTGGTGGCTTACAGAGTTCCGGCCGGCTCATAATCGTGTCCGGCTCGGTGACTTCCTTTACATGCCTTTCTTTACAAGTCTTTCCGCCCATATGGCGGTTTACAATAACGGGCCTTAAGCCGGCCCGAGGCCTTTGGGCTTTCTATATATACTAATAAACTATCATCTTGACTGTCTATTGGGCTTCTTATCTAAGCCGCCATTAAGGCTGACCCGGCCCCTCCTGGGCAGGTCTCAGCTGATAGTAATATCCCCAACAAACTGCGTGTGTAACCGTGATGGTCTCTTCTCGGCGGAGTCCGGGAAGTGAACACGGTGTTGGAGTAATGTTTGACGTAGGTTGTTCTAGGATCACTTCTTGATCATAGTTGTTCGAACGTGCTTTTGCCTTCTCTTCTCGCTCTCTTTTGCGAATATGTTAGCCACCATATATGCTAGTCGCTTGCTGCAGCTCCACATCATACCTTTACCTTACCTATAAGCTTAAATAGTCTTAATCGCGAGGGTGCGAGATTGCTGAGTCCCCGTGACTCAGAGGTTACTTCCAAACCAGATGCAGGGACCGAAGATACCGTTCCAGATGATATGACCGAGCTCAAGTGGGAGTTCGATGAAGACTCTCGTCATTACTACGTGTCTTTCCCAGATGATCAGTAGTGGTGCCCAGTTGGGGTGATCGGGGACTTTGTCGTATTTGGGGGTTGATCTTTATTTTGGTTCCGTAGTCAGACCCTCAGTGTATTGGATGAATGTAATGACTTATTTATGTATTTGTGTGACGTCGCGAGTGTAAGCCAACTATGTACCTTTCCCCTTTATTTATTTACATGGGTTGTTGTGAAGATTACCTCACTTGCGACATTGCTTTCAATGCAGTTATGCCTCTAAGTCATGCTTCGACACGTGGGAGATATAGCTGCATCGAGGGCGTTACAAGTTGGTAATCAAAGCCTTCCCCGACCTTAGGAGCCCCCTGCTTGATCGAATCGTTGGCGTTGTTGAGTCTAGAAAAATGTTTTGAGTCATTTAGGATTATATATATCGGAGAGTAGGATTTCTTTTTACTCCTCAGTCCCTTCGTCGCTCTGGTGAGGCATCTTGACATAGAGTTTTGACTCTTCTCTTCTCAAATTTCACTAATTTTTTTAGGATCACGCGGGTATCTTGGAATCGTTCCGATGGTTTTGTGACGAGAACATTGTTCTTGGTGCCTCCTGACATTTAGGGGTTGTGCCAGTGTCCCGGGGAGTTGAGCTCCGAGGTGTTGTCGTCACAATTTTATCGTTGAGATTCTGGAATACCTGAGTTTCGCCGACATCAAAAATCTCTTTTATGCAGTTGTTGGTGAGATAACCTCGACGCCACCTAGTACTGGGGCGGGAGTTCGGGAGTATTGCCATAACTCGCATAACGGATGCTTTTCGAAGGTTGAGGTAAATGATTTCCGAAGGTTTCTTGGTTATGTGTTGAAGGATGGATACAGCTGGATGTAGGGTTTGCTAGCTTTGGGTGAGATATTATGCTTCCCCTGTATCCCCAACACCTGATTGCATAACCGGAAAGGTTCGGGAGTTTCATAGGTGGGAATTCTTGTAGCTCTAGTTCTTCTTCCACGGATATTTAGTTTGGGATTGGGTAATCCTCACCAAGTATTTGTTCTTGTCCGTACCTTGTTGTTTTATTCTTCTACCTCTATCTAAGTGGCTTCTCAATTTATGGAAATGTGACCATTTCAATTGGAATGCATTCGTTCATTTTGTTCGGATGTGAAGACTATAAGTTGCAATTTCTATCCATTTGATTCAGCTTGAATATTTGTCTGTCAAAATGCTAACGTATGTCACCCTCTTGAGGATGGCTCCTGCTAAGGGTCAGAATCAGAATCAGGATCCGCCACCACCACCTCCACCGCCGGAGGCATGGCAAGCTGTGATGGCCGCTACCAATGCAAACACGCAGCTGATCATGCAAATTCTGCAAGAGCGCAACCAAGGGAATCATGGCCAGGGCAACAATCAGAATCAGTTTGCTACACTCAACCAGTTCCTTGCTAACCAGCCAAAGACCTTCAACAACTGTGTCGAGGCCTCAGACGCTGATGATTGGCTCGTGGATATCTGCAAGCATTTCTAGTGCAGTAACGTCAGGCCTGAGGACTTTTTCAAGTTTGCCTCTTTCCAACTCAAAGACCAAGCTGCAGAATGGTTTTAGCAATACAAAGATTCTAGAGGAGGCCGTGTGATTACCTGGGATGAATTCCGTCAATACTTCAAAGCTCATCACATTCCTCAGAGTGTGGTTGAAAGCAAGCGTGAGGAATTCCGCAACCTGAAGCAAGGCACTTTGTCAGTCTACCAGTACAACATCATGTTTCAGAAGCTCGCCCGTTTCGCTATGCAAGATGTCCCTGACGAGAAGAGCATGATATACCAGTTCAGAGGTGGTCTCAGAGAATAACTCCAACTAGCTCTCGTCCTCTTTGAGCCTAAGAAGTACGATGAGTTTTACAACATGGCAATGAAGCAAGAGACTGCTCAACTCAAGTGCGATGCTTCCAAGAAGTGAGTCAGAGATGCAACTCCTTCTTCCTCAACTCAAGTGGCTAAGTAGCAAAAGTATTGGCTGCCTCCTCCTCCTCTGTTCCGTCAGCCTTATCAGTAGAAGAGCAAAGGTGGCAGTGGATCTTTCCCCCCCCCCCACCCCAAGCTTTCAGAACAATACTTCGTCTCAAGCTCCAAGATCAAGTGTCCCATATCACCGTCCACTTTCAGAGGTCACGTGCAACAAGTGCCAACAGAAGGGTCACCATGCCAACAAATGCTTCAATCAGAGGCGTCTTCCTCCTCCTCCTCCTGTGAGATTTGCCAGCACCGCAGTGGTCAAGCATAACCCCAAGTACGCCAAGGTCAACATGGTGAATGCACCTCAGGCAGAGGACTCGTCAGATGTCATCATGGGTAACCTTCCTGTTAACGATATTCCTGCAAAAGTTCTTTTTGACACTGGTGCATCACATTGTTTCATCTCGAGACCTTTTGCATCTAAGCATGATTCGGTTACTCAAGTGTTGCCGAATCCTTTGGCTATTGTCTCTCTGGCCCGGCAAATGACTTCTCGAGTTTTTGTTCCGGATGTTTCAATCACATTGGGTGACTATAAGTTCCTGTCTTCTCCTAATGTCCTTGGTGACTCGGATATCGATCTTATTCTTGGAATGGATTGGCTTTCTAAGCACAAGGCTCAGCTTGATTGTGCTGCCAGGCAGATTCAATTGACTCATTCGTGAGGATGTAATTGTCTTTACCGCAAGGGATGATACTATCCGTCTGTTTTCTCTCAATGAGAAGGGCGAGCTGGATGCCATCTCTCAAATTCCAGTCGTTTGCGAATATCAAGACGTCTTTCTAGAAGAGCTTCCAGGAATGCCTCTGCACCGGCCAGTTGATTCGTCATCGATCTTGAGCCTGGCACGGAACCTGTTTGCAGACGTCCTTACAAGCTTGGACCTGAAGAGTTGAAGGAGATGAAGAAACAACTCGATATTCAAGAGAGAATGGGTCTCATCCGACCTAGTTCTTCTCCCAACTTTGTGTCAACTACCGTCCATTGAACAAGAAGACTGTAAAGAACAATTACCACTTCCCAACATCAATGAGCTGTTTGAACAACTCAGAGGTGCTCAAGTATTCTCCAAGCTTGATCTCCGTATGGGCTATCATCAGATTCGCATTCGTGAAGAGGATATCCCTAAGACAACATTCAGAACAAGCTATAGTTCATATGAATACACTTTCATGTCTTTCAGCCTCGTCAATGCTCCACCAACATTCTCTCGCATGATGAATTTCATCTTCAACGCCTACACAAATGACTTCGTCTTGGTCTACCTCGATGACATTTTGGTCTTTTCCAAGAACAAGGAAGATCAGGCCAAGCACTTGCGTTTGGTGCTGGATAAGCTCAGAGAACATCAGTTCTATGCCAAGTTTTCAAAGTGCGAGTTTTGGCTCGATGAGGTTCTCTACCTTGGACATATCATGTCTGCCAAGGCCATAACGGTTAATCCTGAGAAGGTGTCTGCAATTGTGAATTAGGAACCACCTCAGAACGTGAAGCAACTCCGCAGCTTCCTTGGTCTCGCAAGCTATTGTAAAAGGTTCATTGAGAACTTCTCAAAGATCGCGAAGCCTCTTTCCAACCTTCTCCAGAAGCATGTGAAGTACGTCTGGTCTCCTGAATGTGACATCGCTTTCAACACCGTGAAAGAGAAGTTAGTCACTGCTCCAGTTCTGACTGCTCCTGATGAATCCAAACCGTTTGAGGTCTTTTGTGATGCTTCCCTTCAAGGTCTTGGTGCAGTGTTGATGCAAGAGAAGAAAGTTGTGGCCTATACCTCTCGCCAGTTGAAGTCGAACGAGAAGAACTACCCCACTCATGACCTCGAGTTGGCGGCAGTTGTTCATGCTCTTTTAACTTGGAGACATCTCTTATTGGGAAGAAAAGTGGACATCTTCACTGACCACAAGAGTCTCAAGTACATTTTCACTCAGCGAAATCTCAACCTCAGGCAGACTCGTTGGGTCGAAATGATTCAAGAGTATAATCCGAGTATCGAATATACTCCAGGCAATGCCAATGTAATTGCCGACGCATTGAGCAGGAAGGCTTACTGCAACAGTCTGATTATCAAGCCTTACCAACCCGAGATTTGTGAAGCTTTCCGCAAACTCAATCTGCAAGTTGTTCCTCAAGGATTTCTTGCAAACCTACAAGTCTCTCCTACTTTGGAAGATCAGATTCATGAGGCTCAACTTCTTGATGCTATGGTGAAGAAGGTCAAGATTGGGATTGCTAAGAGTCAACCCAAGTACAAATGCTATCGCCTTGATGATAAGGATGCTCTATTCTTTGAGGATCGCATTGTTGTGCCTAAAGGTGACCTTCGTAAAGTCATTATGAACGAAGCTCACAATTCACTCCTCTCTATTCACCCTGAAAGTACAAAGATGTACCATGATCTCAAGCAGTCATATTGGTGGACTCGAATGAAGCGCGAGATTTCTCAGTTCGTGAACGAATGTGATGTCTGCAGAAGAGTGAAAGCAGAACACCGATGACCAGCTGGTCTCCTCCAACCTCTTGCCATTCCAGAATGGAAGTTTGACCATATTGACATGGACTTCGTGACTGGATTTACAAAGTCCAAGCGTGGCAATGATGCTATCTTCGTTGTGATCGACAAACTCACTAAAGTGGCTCACTTTCTGCCTATCAAAGAATCCATCACAGCAGCTCAATTGGCAGAGCTATATACCTCCTGGATTGTCTTTTTGCATGGTATTCCGCAGTTGATTTCTGCAGATCGTGGCAGCATCTTCACCTCCAAGTTTTGGGATTCTTTTCAGAAGGCACCAACATCCGTTTCAGTACAGCTTTTCATCCTCAAACTAGTGGCCAAGTCGAGCGTGTCAATCAAATTCTTGAAGATATGCTCAGGGCTTGCGTCATCTCCTTCAGTATGAAGTGGGAAGATTGTCTTCCATATGCCGAGTTCTCCTACAACAACAGCTTCCAAGCGAGTTCGGGCAAGGCTCCATTTGAAATTCTCTATGGCAGGAAGTGCCGTACTCCTGTTAACTGGTCACAGACTGGTGAACGTCAACTTCTTGGTAATGACTTGATCACAGAGGCAGAAGAGATGTGCAAAGTCATTCGTGATAACCTCAAAGCCGCGCAATCGCACCAGAAGAGTTACTATGGTAGCAAGCATCGTGATTTGGCTTTCGAGATCAGAGACCATGTCTACCTCCGCGTCTCTCCAACGAAAGGTACTCGTCGCTTCGGTATCAAAGGGAAGCTTGCCCCTAGATACGTGGGTCCTTTCAAGATCTTAAGCAAGAGAGGCGACCTTGCCTATCAACTTGAGCTTCCCTCCAACTTTTCAAACGTGCACGACGTGTTTCATGTCTCTCAGCTCCGCAAGTGCTTCAAGACCCCTGACCGCACTGTCAACTTCGAAGACATTGATCTCCAAGAAGACCTGTCTTATCGTGAGCACCCAGTTGCTATGCTTGAAGAAACTGAGCGCAAGACTCGCAACAAGTCTATCAAATTCCTCAAAGTCAAGTGGTCACATCCTTCCGACCGTGAATCCACCTGGGAACGCGAGGATCACCTCCGTTTTGAGTACCCGGAGTTTTTCCAGTCCTAGATCTCGGGACGAGATCCTTTCGTAGTGGTGGAGTGTTGTAACACCCCGGATGTAATTTACCTTATATGTATCCCAACTCTTGCCGTTTCTGGCACTAAGTTATTTTATTTCCTCGTTGTCGGGCTTTTGTCTCTGTGTGTTGTTGTCTTTGTCATGCATCTCATATCATGTCATCATGTGCATTGCATTTGCATACATGTTCGTCTCATGCATCCGAGCATTTTCCCCGTTGCCCGTTTTGCATTCCGGCGCTCCTATGTTCTCCGGTGTCCCTTTCTACCTCTTTTCGTGTGCGTGTGTTAAACATTTCTGGATTGGACCGAGACTTGCCATGCGGCCTTGGTTTACTACCGGTAGACCGCCTGTCAAGTTTCGTGCCATTTGGACTTCGTTTGATACTCCAACGGTTAATCGAGGGACCGAAAAGGCCTCGTGTGTGTTGCAGCCCAACACCCCTCCAAAGTGGCCCAAAACCCACCTAAACCTCCTCCATCATCTAGAGCGTTCGATCACGATCGCGTGGCCGAAAACCGCACCTCATTTGGAGCTTCCTAGCTCCTTCTACCCGTATATAAAGATCCCTACATTCCAAATCCGGGCGAAACCCTAAAATTCCGCTCCCCGCGCCGCCGAACACAACTCCGCCGACGGACACGTCCGGTTTGCACCGCCGCTGCCACGTGGCGCGTCCCCACTGGCCCGGCCGCATATCCCCGCCGCCGGCCCGGGAGAGCCCGCGAGCGGCCCCCCCGAGCCCATCGCCACCGCGCCGCCTCAAGCCGACCCCACCGCCTTCTTCCCGCGGTCCGGTGACCGGCGCCGCCACCAACCTCGCCCACCGCGCCGCCCGCCGCCCGCGTGTTCTCTGGCGACTGCCTCGGCCGCCGCACCATCCTGCGCTGCTCCGCCGCCCTGCCGCCGACCTCACTCGGGCGAGTTCCGCAAGTCCGGCCGGCGCCCTCCGTCCTCTCCTCGCCGGCGCCAAGTACAACTACGGCCATCGCGTCCCTTTTCTGGCGAAGCTCCGGTGAGACCTTGAACCGCGTGCAAATCGGCCAGATCTGGATCTGGGTCATCTCGGGGTTGACTTTTTCGTCCCTAACCCTAGCATATTTGCATTTTTCCACATGCCATAACTTCCTCATCGTAGCTCCACATGCCATAACTTCCTCACCCTCAAATGTTCGTCTCGACAAGTACATCATTTCATCTCATTGCATCATTTTCATTTGAGCTTATCTTGATTCCCGAAATGCTGTTGGAAGAGGGCTATGTGATGATTATGTCAGATCTGTTTCAGCAAATGACCTTTTGTCATTTTTGCCATGATTAATGTGTGCATGCTATGATCTTGAGCTCTACATGTATTTTGTAGAATGCCATGCCATATTTACAGGGGTGTATGCCATGTATTCTTGTGATCTTTGTGGTGACTAGCACAAGCATGCAAAGTAGCTTACTCAATGATGCTGATTTCAGGGACTTAGAATTTCACTAAGTCCTTGCACTATCATTATTTTTATGCCATATGTTCATGTTGTTTCCTAGTGATCCGTGCCTATTTTGAGCATGATCAGTAAGGATGTTTTGTAGATATTGTGGTGCTCTATCCATACATGTCTTTGTTTGCAATTATGAAGCACCCTAGCTTGAGTCAATCGAGCTCTACTATTGCTATAAAATGTTCCTGGCAGATTGTTAACATGTTTAGTGATTTTGCCGAGGTTGTTGTAGTTGATCCGTGCATGCTATGTTGTTGTTCTTGCCATGTCTAGCTTCTATTCTATGTCTATTTTCTGGGTGTATGCTTAGATTATCATGCCATGCTTTGTAGTGAGTGCATCGAGCTCGTAAACATGCCTACTTGTTAATCTGTTTTGCATGCTCCAGTTTTTCTCTAAGTCTGAATCTGTTTATGTTTTTGCTATGTTCACATGCTTGCAATTGTATTTTCTGATCCCTTTTGGCTCATGGTCACTAAGGGACTTTTGTTATATGTTTTGAGTAGCTTCATTCCATGCCTTGCTTTGTCATGATATGTTCCTATAGCATGTATTTTTCATGCTCTAAACATTGCTTCCTCATGATAAATTCCTGACATGCTGTTAATTTCACCAAGTCTGAAAAGAGTAATCTTTTGCACTTTTGCCATGCTTGTTTGAGCTTGCTATTGAGTGAATTAGCCGTAGCTCAGTGTTCATATTTTGTCAAGCATCATGAATTGATACCTGCCATGTATTTTGTTGTCATGTTGGAGTGCTGTAGCATGTTGTTCTTGATGCATTTAGAAGGCTACTTGCTGTTTATCGCAGTCCGGTGCCATATTTGTTTTGCTTGCCATTTCCAAACCGTGCATCCGATTCCGGTGATCTTTATATCGATTTCAACCGAAATCACCTCACCTTTCCAGTGGCACTCTTGGATTTCCAAGTTGAGGCCAGGTTCAATCATTCCTTTCCAAATCTTGCATATGCATCACATATCGCATCCCGCATATCATACCATGTTTGCATCATGTTGCTTGAGCATTGCACGTGGTTGATTGTGTTCCCTTTTGCTGTTGTTATTGTTTGGGTAGAGCCGGGAGACGAGTATGTGAACGAGGAGCCCGTTGAGTACGCTTACGAGGATCAAGGGAACTCTGAGAACTTCGCAGGCAAGATGACCATACCCTCGAAATCACTTCTATCTTTGCTTGCTAGATGCTCGCTCTTTTGCTATGCCTATGCTACGATACCTACCACTGGCTTATCATGCCTCCCATATTGCCATGTCAAACCTCTAACCCACCATGTCCTAGCAAATCGTTGTTTGGCTATGTTACCGCTTTGCTCAGCCCCTCTTATAGCGTTGCTAGTTGCAGGTGAAGATTGGAGATCGTTCCTTGTTGGAACATGTTTGTTGTTGGGATATCATAATATTATCTTGTTTATCTTAATGCACCTATATACTTGGTAAAGGGTGGAAGGCTCAGCCTTATGCCTAGTGTTTTGTTCCACTCTTGCCACCCTAGTTTCCGTCATATCGGTGGTATGTTCCCGGATTTTGCATTCCTTACACGGTTGGGTTATAATGGGAACCCCTTGATAGTTCGCCTTGAATAAAACTCCTCCAGCAATGCCCAACCTTGGTTTTACCATTTGCCACCTAGCCTCTTTTTCCCTTGGGTTTCCGGAGCCCAAGGGTCATCTTTATTAAACCCCCGGGCCAGTGCTCCTCTGAGTGTTGGTCCAAACTAGCCCCTTGCAGCGCCACCTCGGGGAAACTCGAGGGCTTCTTTTAGTTATACAGATTGCTTATCTGAGTGTGCCCTGAGAACGAGATATGTGCAGCTCCTATCGGGATTTGTCGGCACATTCGGGCGGTGTTGCTGGACTTGTTTTACCATTGTCGAGGATGTCTTGTAACCGGGATGCCGAATCTGATCGGATTGTCTTGGGAGAAGGAATATCCTTCGTTGACCATGAGATCTTGTGATGGGCTAAGTTGGGACTCCCCTGCAGGGATTTGAACTTTCGAAAGCCGTGCCCGCGGTTATGGGCAGATGGGAATTTGTTAATGTCCAGTTGTAGATAACCTGAAACTTAACTTATTTAAAATGCACCAACTGCGTGTGTAACCGTGATGGTCTCTTCTCGGTGGATTCCAGGAAGTGAACACGGTGTTGGAGTAATGCTTGACGTAGGTTGTTCTAGGATCACTTCTTGATCATAGTTGTTTGACCGTGCTTTTGCCTTCTCTTCTGGCTCTCTTTTGCGAATATGTTAGCCACCATATATGCTAGTCGGTTGCCGCAGCTCCACATCATACCTTTACCTTACCTATAAGCTTAAATAGTCTTGATCGCGAGGGTGCGAGATTGCTGAGTCCCCGTGACTCACAGATTACTTCCAGACCAGATGCAGGGACCGAAGATACCATTCCAGATGATATGACCGAGCTCAAGTGGGAGTTCGATGAAGACTCTCGTCGTTACTACGTGTCTTTCCCAGATGATCAGTAGTGGTGCCCAGTTGGGGCGATCGGGGACTTTGTCGCATTTGGGGGTTGATCTTTATTTTGGTTCCGTAGTCGGACCCTGAGTGTATTGGATGAATGTAATGACTTATTTATGTATTTGTGTGACGCGGCGAGTGTAAGCCAACTATGTACCTTTCCCCTTTATTTATTTACATGGGTTGTTGTGAAGATTACCTCACTTGTGACATTGCTTTCAATGCGGTTATGCCTCTAAGTCGTGCTTCGACACGTGGGAGATATAGCCGCATTGAGGGCGTCACCCTAATGGCGACGAGAAAGTCATGGCGAACTGGTTTCCCATGGCTCTCAAGGATGGTGCCTGCTCCTGGCTCCTGAACCTGCCTCCAGGCTCGATTTCCTCCTGGAACGAGATGCACGACCGTTTCGTCGCCATCTTCCAGGGCACTCGCGATCGCCCACCGGCTGCGGGTGACCTACGCCGCGTCAAGCAACAACCAGGAGAGACCCTCCAAAAATACATCCAACGCTTCAACAATGTTCGTCTCAAGATCCCCAAGGTGACAGATGAGGCCATCATCTCTGCGTTTTCCGATGGCGTCCGTGACGTCAAGATGAAGGAGGAGCTCGCCATCCACGAGGAGTTGTGCACGTCTCTGGAGATGTTCAACCTGGCGACCAAGTGCGCAAGAGCCGAGGAGGGGTGCCTCTCCTTCCTCGAGCTCCTGGCCGCAGACCCGGAGGAGAAGAAAGCCAAGGCCAAAAGACGTGAAGCGCAAGGGAGCAGCCGTGCTCGCGGCGGAGCCGGACACAAAGCGCGACAGGGACCATCCCGAGTCATCCAAGAGCAACCGACCGTTCTGCACCTTCGATAACCTGCATAGCCACAACATCAGTGACTGTCAAGAGCTCAGAGCCATTCGAGGAGGACACTTCGGTCAGCGCCCCGAGCGCAACGACCGGGGCTACGGCCGAGGAGGAGGATGTGGTGGCGGACGCTGGGATGACCGTGGCCCGCGCTAGGAATGGCGTGACCGGCCTCATGAGGACCACTGGCTGGATCATCCTCGTGAGGATCGTCCTCAGGGCAACGCCGGTCTCCCTCAACTGCCGCCACCACCAAGAAGGAATGACGACCACCAGCAAGACGAGGGGGCTTCCAGGAACTGCGTGCTATCGCCTGCATCTTGAGCGGAGCTCAAGCCCCAGCCTCGCAGCGTATGTTCAAGGAGTTTGCTCATGAAGTGAACGCAGTCCTCCCCAAGCTTGAGGCCACGCGCCCGCTCAGGTGGTCCTAGTGCACCATCATGTTCAGCTCGGCAGATCAGCTCAAGTGCGCGGCCACCGATGGCGTCCTCCCGATGCTTTGTTCGCCCGTCATCAGCAACGTGCAAGTTACTAAGACTCTCATCGATGGCGGCATAGGGCTCAACGTCCTGTCCGTCGACACGTTCGACAACCTCCAAGTGCCGTATGATCAGCTTCAGCCCACCAAGCCTTTCTCAGGAGTGACCGATGGCTCCACCACGCTGATCGGTCAGGTCCGCCTCCCGGTCACCTTTGGACAACGCAACAACTACCGCACCAAGCTCATCGACTTCGACGTCACCCACATTCGTCTGCCATACAATGCCATCCTCGGGTATCCGGCCCAGGCCAAGTTCATGGCCATGACGCACCACGGCTACAATGTCCTCAAGATGCCAGGGAGCGGTGGGATCATCACAGTCCCCTGCAAAGAAAGAGATGCAGTGTGCTCCCTCGAGCGCGCCTTCCAAGCAGCGTCAATCGAAGACCCCGGCAACAATGCAGCTTGGTACCCTCCTGAGGTCGTCCCCAAGAAGAAGAAGCAGCAACTCCATGCCAGACCTCAGGAGGGCAGCACCGCAAGTGGC
Source organism: Triticum urartu (assembly GCF_003073215.2). Classification (NCBI taxonomy): domain Eukaryota; kingdom Viridiplantae; phylum Streptophyta; class Magnoliopsida; order Poales; family Poaceae; genus Triticum; species Triticum urartu. The sequence goes on along the minus strand of NC_053023.1, from coordinate 336,946,456 downwards.
ACCTCGTCAGGATCAGCGCCCGCACCTGGGGCGTCCCCCTCTATCGCATAGGAAGACGTGCTCGGCACCCTCCTCGGGTAGGGCTAGGGGGCTCTCTTCTAGAGGGCCTTAGACCTCGCCAACCTCATGAGGGAGGCACTCGGGCACCACTTGGAGGCATGTTTCGCGGCACGTCTCCCTCAGGAGGACACTGGGCAAGGAGCGCCCGGTGCTCAAGAGTTCATCACCAAGGTATCCCAGGAGCTTCAGGAAGCAAGAGCAATACGCGGTGACCTCCGCCCACCTGGCGCTGCTCCCCACCCAGGTGAGGGTGGTGAGTTGCGCGTCTGCATCGACATACCAGGGCTCAACTGAGCCACATCTCAAGAGCGCTTCTGGCCTTCGCGTGTTGGCGCTGCGAAGGTCCACCTCACAGCTACGTTCGCATGCCGTTCGGCCTGCCGAGCGTGGCCGCTGCCTTCCAGCACAGCCTGTGGAGCATCATGGCAGGTCAGGAGGCCAGGCACCACACAGTCCTGGCGGAGATCGAGACAGTCCTCAAGGAACTGCCTGGACCCCCAGAGCCTCCCAAGGCTCAGGGCCCCGGTGGCTCATGAGGAGCAACCCCTTCGCCACGTACCTTCAGCTGCCTCAACACCCCTTCGACAACAGAACCAGGTGACATTTTCCAAGTTCGTTTAGCTGGGAGCGCCCATGGGGCTGCATTATTCCCAGGCCGCATGGGTCCGTCTCTGTGGAATGTATCCCTTCCTTTTTATGTCTTTAGCTTACCTCATTGGGGGCGCCCCTCGGGCTGCATCCCCAAGCCGCTCGGGACGGACCCAGTGGCGCGTATCATTTATGCATTTACCCGAGCTAGGTTACCTTTCATGCTTAATCTATCTATGACTATCACCTGCTTGATTGTCGCCCATCGCGGGAGCTGCACGCCGGTCGTCTTTCTTTAGGACCCTTCGCGTGAGAGGGTTAGGCAGGACGTCTGTGCTCGGGCCCGTCCCTGCAGCATCGATAAATCCAGCGGCCGAGCTTTGTCTGGCGGGCCGGCCCCGTTCACGTCACCTTCTGGGGCCGTTGGTGCTTGGCTTTCTCACGCGATAACCTTAGGAGATTCGTTCGGCGTAGGTTGCCTGACCACCTCGCAGGACCAAGACAGTGAACACAAATCAAGACCAGGCGTAACCCGCCTTGAGGTAGGGCCTCGTGAGTCCCGCGCTGGCTCACGAGTGCCCAGACACACCTAGTCTAGCCCTGCCGTGCAAGCCACGTGTCAGGGCGGGGCTGTACACGCCCCGGGGGCTCTCCGCAGTAGGGAGTCCCCTCCCACATACCAATGGAAGCACCATGCTCCGCGCTGGCAGTCGACACTGCCGAAGAGCGGCTATGGCCGTGCAAGTGCAGAAGCGCCATGGTCTGTCCTGGTGATAAACAACTGAGGGCGGCCTCATGGCCGTATCAACCTCAGGGAGCCTCCGGGCTCGATGTCTGGCCTCAACGCAATGCCTCCCCTCGGGAGAGCCGCGCGAGGGGGCTGGGCACGGGGGCTACGCTCGGGTCACGCCCAAGCGTACGCCACCCCGCCAGGTCCCTCAGACCTGGTCGTTGCGCGCCCTCCCAAGCGGAGCTAAGCTATGAAGGTCGTTTGCGCGTCAAGGGGGACTCCTGAGCATCGCGACTCAGGAGCCTAACTGACCACGTAGCCCCTCACTCCTCGGTCCGTCCTGGTCTCCGGATGGCCCAATGGTGGTTGAGGTATGCGCGGGGTCGGGCCCTGCCGACGTAGAACACAAGACCAACCATTGCATCTTCTTTCCACAAGCTATTTGCGCGTCAAGGGGGACTCCTGAGCATCGCGACTCAGGAGCCTAACTGGTCACGTAGCCCCTCACTCCTTGGGTCCTTCCTGTTCTCCGGTCAGTCCAACGGCGGTTGTATGCGCGGGGCCGGGCTCTGCCAACGTAGAACACAAAGAAAATAGGAAGAAAATCGCAAAATCTCAAAGCAAATATTACAAGACATATTGTTCTCCGAATACCAAACACAAGTTTAAACGCCTCCACGAGGCACGCTACATGTTGCAGGAGTTCAACAGGAAAGAAGCCGCAAGCCAGTCATCCCTCGACATCGTCGGCACCTGCAAGAGGTGCCCCCTCCTGGGTGGCGTCGTCTTCACCTGCACCACCAGTCGAAGGCGGGGGCGAAGGCGTCGAACCTCTCCAACTGGGCTTCCACCTGACCCTTCACGGCTGCGGAGGCAGCCACAGAACGCTCCTCGTCCACAGGCTCCAGCAGCTCGTCAAGGCGGGCGGCAGGATCGCGAAGATGGAGGTGGCTGAAGACGCGTGTCAGCACGGCTGAAGAAAGGACGCGAGCCTCTGCCTCTGCCATGGGGCCGATGCCACGCACGACTTCCTCAAGCGCATCGACCAAGTAGGGAAGCAACTAGGCGGGGCCGTCCTCATTGTTGGCCAGCGGCTTCTCCAAGCCCTTCTCATAGAGTGACTTCAGGGCCTCGCGAGACCTCTTCTCCAGAAGCGCGAAGGCCGCGCGGTCCTCGGCCAGAACCTTCTCCTTGGCGCCAAGATCGACCCCCTTCGCCTCCACCTTCTGCTCCAGCTCCTCCAGCCGATTGCGTTCGGTGGCCTGCGCCTTCGCCAACTCCCCTAGCTCGGTGTCGCGGTCCTTGATGGCGTCCTCCCAGGCCTTCATCTCCTCCTCCTTCGCCTGACAGCCGCCAACTTCTTCCGCACGCTCATCACGCAGACTCTTTAGCTCGTCCTCCAGCACCCGGCAGCGGTCATGGGCGGCTTCAGCGTCCTTCAGCGCTGTCTCGCGATCGACCATAGCTTGGGCGAAGGCCCGCTTCTCCTTCTCGGAGGTCGTCGCAGCCTGGCTTAGTGCCGCTCGAACTGCTGCGTCAGACTAAAGCCAGCCGGAGGCCAGCTCCAGGCGCCCGGCTACTAGGCGCGGATCCGTGCCCAGGAGATCTTCTCGCAGCTGAGTCATCTCTGAAAGGGCACGCTCCAAGACAGTAGAGGAGGTAGAAGAACCTAGGAGTAATGGTCCAGAAGGAGGAAGAGGCGTCATCGTCACCATGGCCCAAGAAGCAGGAAGCTCCTGAGCCTCTTGGACCTCAGCACCCGAGCTGGACGCTGGCACCTCCTGGGTCAGCGGCGCTTCGGGGGCTAACTCCTCCCGAGGATGCTCCACCCGGCCTCGCGAGGATGATCGGGCTGGAGAAGCATGAGCACCGTCCCCGCCTTTGCTCATGGAGAGGGGCTTGGTCAGAGGAGGCAACCCGGACTCAAGCAGCACCACCTCGCTCTCCCTCCTCCTCTTCACCGCAGGCGTCAGCCTGGTTGCACAACAAGGAAAAAGAGTCGGAAAACAAGCACAAACAGCAAAAACAAGGACGAACATCAAGAGGTAGCAGTATAAGCAAGAACAAGATGAAACACTTACTGGTCCACAGCAGCGTAGTCCACCCTCCGCTTGGTGAGCTTAAAGCCGGAGAGCTTCGCAAACTGAGGCGCGGGCGCGCCAGCCCCGGAAGCAGAAGTAGGAGCGGCAGCTGGGCCGGAAGCGGATCCAGGCGGTGTCGGAGCAGAAGCAACATCCCGGGAGATCAACGCCGATCGGTCCCTCGTCGGGATGACGGGTGGCTCTCCCCTCTCTAGGCGGTCGCCGGCCTCGTCATCGTCAGGAAAGGCGCGGAGGATATCAGCTTTACTCAAGGGGGAGGTCTCCCTCGTCCCTTCGGGGGTCACCTCCGAGTCTTCCTCCTCCTCTTCTTACTCTCCACGGGACTCACCAGAAGACAGTTCCACCGGGGTCGACGCCGCAGGGGCCCCGGTGAGCACCGGCGGCACCAGTCCGCGCCTGTCAAAGGTCGGCCTGGAGGCCACGACTAGTGCCCCGTCCTTGTGGTGGAACAAGGGAGTGAAGACATTCGGCGGATACTCCTGATCGTCCCCAACCAGGAGGCCTTCGAGCTGCGCCTAGCTCCTCACTGGACAAGGCCTTCGAGCTCAAACGAACCTTGTCCTCTTCATCCCCAAGCTCCCACAAGGGGCGTGTGCGGGCTTGAAGCGGGGCCATGCCCAGTGCTAGGAATTCCCTCAGGAGCATGGCCCCTGTAATCTTCGCCGCCTTCGTGTTGTCCGGCTTCAGGTCGGACTTCATCTGCTCCAACACCAATGTCACCCGCTCATCGGTGAGCTTTGTGCAGGACCACCCCTTGTCGGACTTGGGCATCTTCGTCGGCAGCGTCAAGCGTGGGTGGATGCATTTAGCATCCATCATGGCCCACTTGCTCCAGAAGCCGCCGGCTTTCTTCCTTGTCTTCGAGATCGAGTTGGCCTTGCCGGCCACGATGAAATTGACACACCCGGAGGCATGACCCTCCTTGGCGCGGAGGAAGAAGAAGTGGCGCAGAAGGGCCACGGACGGCATCACGCCGAGGTACGCCTCACAGTAGTAGGGGAAGATCGACAAGAGAAGGATAGAGTTGGGATGAAGATGCAGCACCTGCATCCCGTAGTGATCAAGGACCTCGTAAAATAAGTTAGAGAATGGGAGAACCAGACCAGCGGCGATGCTGCTCATGAAGAAGGGGTAGAAGGTGCTTCCCTCGGGCTCACGCACGTCGGAGCCGGCCCAGAGTCCATTCTTCCCCTTCTCGTTGCTTTCCCCCACCGTCAGCAAGCACGTGGCTGCGAGGTTCTTCTCCGAAACGTTGGGCACGTCGAGAGCCGGCTCGTACCAAGCCGGCGACGAGGCGGGCTTGACCCTCCGGGGCGCCATTGGTCGCTGATGCAGGAAAGGATGGGAGTAGATCTGGAGATTTCGGAAGCAGGGAGCAAGAAGGGGATCTGAGCAATGCGAAAGGAAGCAGTGAAGGCAAGCGCTGTCTGCGCCGGCCTTTTTGACAGTCAGGCAGTTGCCGAGGCAGCGTGGGGAAGCGGGGACGCCCACGTCCAATCAACCGCCACGCGTCGACCAAGGCTACAGGCTTTTGGGGCCCGCGGCTCTCCGCACTTGTCCCTTGGCTTCGCCTCGAAGCCAACTCCAAGCGCGCCTTGGGCCCGGGGGCTACTATCGGCGTTCTGGGAACGGGGGTCCCCAGACTTGCCTGCCTGCGGCCCACAGCGTGGCTCTGCGAGCGGGCCCGTACGGCCCATCTTCACCAGCAAGGACTCAAGACCCTCACGAGGGGCCAAGCCTCGCGATGCGTATGATACAAGACCTCCTCAGGAGCGGCCTCACCAGGCTGGCTCTCAAGGGGCGGAGAGATCAAGGCCCGGCAAACCTCGTGAGGTTCCGATGACGCGAGCCATGACGGACAAGGCCAGACAGGCGCCAGCGCGCACAGTGTCCTTGTTTCCTCTTTGGTGCCAAGGGAATAAACACATGCACGGAGTACCGAGGCGTCAAGCAAAGGTTTCCATATCAGTGCAACGAGACCAAGACCAGCAGGACGGCAAGACGGAGGTCACCGTGGAGCCCAAGACGGCGTCACCACCAGAGCCTTTGGCAGGCGAAGACCACTTTTGTCAGGATAAGCTGTACTAGCTGTCCCCTTTCGAATTGGCCATTGTTGGCTCCCTTCCCGCTCAATATTTGGGGAGAGGACCAGGGCCTCTACAAATAGGACTAGCCACCACCATAGCTAGAGAGATCGATCGTTCGGATCAAGAGAGACCAGAACAACCACAAGTTCACTGAGCACAAGAACACCTCGCCTCAGGAGGCTGTTCTTCCCTTTGTACTGTTCATCCTCGGCGCAAGAGGCAACCCACCACCACACACTGGAGTAGGGTATTACACCACGACGGTGGCCCGAAACAATATAAATCTTGTGTCCTTTGTGTTACGAGTTCGTCGAGTTAGCCTGTAAGATCTTAGCAAATCTAGGACGTGGATCGGTAGGGGGAGATCTTCGCGCGCACCCCAGTGTTCAAACCTTGAGGGTTTTGCTGGAACCCGTGATCCAACAACAGCAAATTCTTGTAAAGTATCAGGAAGAACACCTTCACAGCAAGGTCAACAGTCACATGATCATCTTCCTCCACCAACACCTTCAACTTCTCAAGCAAGTCCTTGACACCTATACTTTTTGAACGGCCAAAGCCAAGCTCATCCTTGAGGGCAGTCAATGGGTCATCATGGCCACTGGCAGTAGGCATGGGTGCAGTGTGACATCCCATAGGTAAATAAAAAATGTGATGAACTGCATCGCGATTGATTCGAAGAACCCTGCCATTCCCAAAGTCCATTATCATGGTGGTAGGGTCAATCACTCCCATCAGATAGCACATATGAATGCGCGACACATTTTTCTTTACTGTCAGTTCAAAGACAACACCGAATCCAGCATCCCGAACACGACTACTGTGTGCCTCTTTCAACAAAGAAGCAGCCTTGCAAACACAGGGAAGCGGCAAATGTACGGTCTTGTTAAATCGAGAATCATCTCCCTCAGCATCATCTTCAGTTGCATTGCTCTTACTAGACTTCTTCCTCTGTGTAAAGGGAAATGCAATCCACCTTAGAAGACTAGCCATAAAAAAAGAGACAGAGAAAACACAGATAGAATAACAATGAAGGAAACAAATGCAGTCCACTTCAACAAACCTTTGGAACAACATCCACCTCCTCGCCAAAATCACCACCAACATCTTCATCGACATCATCACAGGCACGCTTGGGTAGACTCTTAGATGAACCACAGTCATTGCGTCTAGCAGTATGAACATCCCTCAAAAAATCAGCAAGCACAAAGTCGTCATCATCAGAGTTGGGACCTTCAGTGACATGTAGTCTCTTGTGCTGAGGATCATCCTTTCCACCAGCTTCAGTAGTTCTCTTGCCAAGATTCTTCTTCATGCCAGCAACACGTGGACTCCGCCGAGGTGTACCACCTTCCTCAGCAACAGTACTCAACCTCTTCTTCTGCAAAGAAGGCTGCTTCACCTTCGCAAATTTGGCACCCTTGGCACCATCTGCAGCTCTCATCTGCTTCTCCTTCTCTGCAAACTCTTTTGAGTCACTTTCAAACGTCCACTTCTCCTTGCTTTGCTTCAACTGATATTCACGAAGCTGTTCAGAGACCATCCAATCCTGTGTAACTTCCTTTGTACCATCAACAGACTGTGATTGTGTTTCAGACAAGACGGGACGTCTCTGGTCAAAGCTCACACCAACATTACCCTCTGCGAAATAATGGTCAATCAATTGAGTAACCTCCTCAAACCCAGGCGCCCCAACATGGAAAACATACACTCGTCAAAATGAAGTTTGACTATGGTTGTTGAAAAGTGCACAAAAAGAACAAATGCAATACACTTAGACATATAAATGCAGTGCTCCAACCACAAGCTCAAAATAAAAAATAATGCATTGTAAAAAAACTTGAATAAAATAACAATGCAATTCACACATACATAGAGTGGAGTTCACATATACAAATAAATGCAGTGCTGCATACACTAACTTCATGTATTTGTACAACATCAAGTAACCAACATACACAAAAATAAAGAAATCAATCACATACCAGAAGGAGGGGCCACACTTATGGGAGAAGATTCAATCGGCGAATTCACTTCATGTCCTCCCTCGACACCATGATCCTTACCACCAGGACAACGAGAGCCAATTGGTGTATCATTATGAGCACTGCAATCACCTACTGGATTCAAAAAGAACCAGAAACAGAAATTACAAAGCATCACATGACAAAATAATGCAAACGAACGCTGACAACTAATAGAGCATAAACCAATATGCAGGATGAATTAGGAAACAAGATAAACATCAAACAAAATAAACAAAGCCTAAAATAAGCACTCCACATACCCTGAACTCCTCCTCCCACTCTGCTCGGCGAAGACATGGTGTGTGCCTACAACACAAGGACAAAGTGACATATATAAGCAACAAAATTGGCGAAAATCTCACGAAACCCTAGATCCACCTTGCTACACACGACTATTGACTTCAAAATCGAGAGAAAACCGACTGCCTATGGAAAAATTACACAAGCAAAAATAGCAACATCAACTACGAGAATCACAAAAACAAGATGAGGGGATGATCAAGACCGAGGCCAAGCGGAACGTACCACAAAAAAGGGTGCGGCGACGGCGGCGGGGAGGTGGGAGGGGGGGGGGGCGGCGACAGGAACGGACAGGAAAGGGATGCGGGAGCGTAGCGGCAAGGGCTCGCGGAGCAGACGGCGATGCGGAATGCAGGAATAAGGACCTCTTGAGGGCGGAGGTTCCTCGGGCGATGGCGGTTGCTGCGGGCGACGACGGTTTTGCTTGAGGGAGAGATGCCTCAGGAGAAACTGCAAGAGAGGAGAGGGGATTGTTCTCGGACACTCTCCCTGTCAGTGGAGCGGTGGGATCGCCTGGAAGGGACACATAGGAGGCCCGTGTGTGGCAAAGGGTCACATAAAATGGGCCGGCCCAAAAACGGCCTGGCTAAAATAAGATAGACTACATCAAAACGCACATGATGCAGTTCTCTGTGAAGAACAATGAAGTTCAGACAGTAAAACAAAATAAAATACATACAGTTCATAAAAAAAGTTAAAATAAAAAACAACACGCGTGTTAAGAAAACGCATCCGAAAAAAGTCTACCTTCAAATAAGTGCCACACCAAAAAAGGGGGGGGCAACCCCCTACCCCTCCTGTACCAGTGACTGCGGTAAGTACATGCAAAAATAGATGCAGTACACAGCACTAGAAAAATGCAGTGCATTTCGTTACACGATGCAGTACGGTATAGCAATCCAGTTCCGGATTACGTACATGAATAAATACATGGTATAGAACACAGTGAAAAACTCGTAAAATTGCGGAATACATTGTACTTTTTTCAGGGGCTACAGCAAGGACACGCAAAAAACGATGAAGTACGCACCTGTAGACAAAATGCAGTTCTGTATTGTAGATGATGCAGTACAGAACTATAACCAATGCAGTTTCATTATCACGCATGATACATATAAACGTGACAAATGCCCGTTCGCACAGATAGTGGTGGTTAAAAAAATTATTAATAAAAAATAAAATAAAACCATGTTAAAAAAAACCACGTTCGCATACAACCACCCAATCGGAGCGGTTCCATCGCCACAAGCCCACAATCATAGACGCAACACCAACCCACGATATGCACAACCGCATCGTCAGCGAGATCGTGCAGTTCATCCGATGCGGCCATCCCACCCCGCGCCCACCCCTTAAATTTAGACCCCTACCAAAGGCCTTCTCATCCACAATAACACAAGTATCTATTGCGCTGCCACCAAATCATTCCATCGCATCGATATCCATGCAAAATACCAAGCCCTACTATCGGCGATGGTGTTCATAGATGAGTACAAGGGCGTGGAGGTCCACGACAACACCAAGTTGCCTGTCATCCACACCAATGCCAAGAAGTAGATGGCGATCTCCCTCGTGCAGTACGAGCGCCACCTCAGCCTCCAGCGCCACAAGATCATAAGCATTGATCTGTCCATGAGGCACATCGAGTACGTGGCAAAGGACGCCTACGCAGCGTACGAGATATGGAACCGCATCACCCTTACCTAAGACGGGCTTCGCTGTGCAAAGCTGGAGAAGGAGGAGCCCCCCAGGAAGCGCGCCAGGAGCAGCTGAGGATGGGGAGACGCTAACTGGTGAAGAATAAGATGGTGTCGGCCAAGAGCCAACAATGCCAGCATCATTTTAGAATTATCATCAAATTTTCTTTATGTTGTTTGCTTATGTACCGTTAGTTTGCTTGTGATCATTTGCTTTTGCTGAACTTAGTTTGCTTGCCATGCAGAATCGCTTGTAATGATGAACTTTGATTATGTTAGATTGCTTTCTGTTCAACTTAGTTTGCTGATGATGAACTTGTCGTACAGGATGCTTGTGATAATTTGTTTTCTGTTGTTTGCTTATGTATCATTAGATTCGAGTAGTGCACAAAACGAAATAAGATGAAGTGTGCAAATAGGACGCATGCAGTGTAAATTGTGTACGAATGCAGTACAGACTCTGTCGAATGAAGTTTACACATACCCAACAAACAAGTGCACGCCCCTAAATTTGAAAAAAGAATACATAAGAGCGAAAGCACAAAAAGAAAAATGCGACCCATATATGTAGTGCGGAAATATATGAACGTGTAGTACAGAAACATATTCAATGTAGTACACATATGATTTACTAAGAAGTGCACTCCCCTACATTGGAAAAAAAGATTACATAAGAGAAAAAACATGAAACCAAAAATGAGAACTGTACATGTAGTATGGAATGCGTGCACATGTAGTACAGAACCCTAATCAATGCAGTGCACTGATGATTTACTAAAGCAGTGCATGCCCCGACATTGAAAAAAATACATGACAGAAAATATTAAAAAAAATATTGACCACCCAGGTGCAACCGGCCCCAGTCAGTCTCGTAGTAGACCTACGCCCACAGTAGGTGAGTCGTTCTGAGCCACGATGCATGGGGTCGGGCACACATGGGCCCACAGGTCAGAGAGCATAGAGCAGCGAGCATCGTGTATATGCTCCCAAATAAGTAACCAGTGGAGTTTGACACGGCTGCCTCGCCAGCGCTTATAAACAGGTCGGGCGTGCCTTCCACGGGCGAGGTGGGACTAAACATTAGGCCGCACACAACGCACCAGGAACCAGCCATGCTCACAGGCCGACTTGGGCCCAATGCGTCTTCACTCCCCGAACACAGGCCCAACACACAAAGAGAGGCCACTAAAAATAAAAAATCCCACATACCATACACAAACACAAGCCCAACCACGCGTTCCGCAGTTCATCGTGATATGACAATGCAGTTCGCTGTTTTCAAGTAAACAGTCCTGTTGCTTCCTAAAATGCATTCGCGTACACTGAAACAAAACCAATCCACCACCTAACACCAACCACGGCATTTATTACTTTCGTTGCTCAATTGGTTGCATAAAAACATATCCATTCGTGCTCCAGACTAACACAACTCCTCCCCCCGTTCCTCTTTTTCTTCAAATCGTAGATCCGGGGTTCATCCCATCCCCAGCTCTTCTCTGGAATTCCACTGAACCCGCCATGGACTGTAAGTGTGGGTGTTTGGCAAGGATGGTGATGAAACTATGTACCTAGGGTAGGGGCACGGACCCGTCCAAAGAGCCCTACCCAAGGAAATCCTTAGAAGAAGTCACCTTTCAATCGACTTGAAGATATCTCACTCGACGGGTTCAATACACTCGACTAAGAAGCTACCACTCGACCATGAAGCTAGCCACTCGACCGCCAGGAGATCTAAAGTCACTCCGCAGGCAAACGGTCGGCTATTAAGTAGTCTTTATGGTCATTGTAGCACTCTATTAGGGGCGTTACCAGTAATGCCCAACCTTAAATGTACCTTAAACCCTGCATTACTGAGGGCAGGAGAGGGCCGACGAACTCTATATAAGCCACCCCCCTCCTCAGTATGAAGGGTTCGCACCCCTGTTATTCACACGCCAGTAATCCAGTCGACCGCCTCCGGGCACCGAGACGTAGAGGCTGTTACTTCCTCCGCGATGGGCCTGAACTCGTACATCTTGGTGTGTTTACAACTTCCCAATAGCTGAGATCTAGCCTCTCCATACATACCCCCCTACATCACTGTCAGAGTTAGAACCACGACAGTTGGCGCCCACCGTGGGGTAGGAATCTTAGCGCTTGATTGGAGAAGTTGCGATTTTTCCGATCCCTTTGATCATGGTTTCGTGCGGAGTTTTGGTGGAGGGCCGCGAGATCCGCCTGGGCGTGCTCACGTTCATCGCCGACGACTCCGCCTGGCTTCAGGAGGCGCCACTCGACATCGACGCGCTCCCCGTCCGCGGTGCGACGCATTTCCGCGCATGTGTTCGTGACGTCCTCCTGCGGCAGCCGTCGACCCAGTATCGGTCGGCCCCCGTATCGTCTCCCCGCTCTATCTCCCACTGGCGCAAGCGCTCCGTTCGGTCGAGACTTCAGAGGTGGGTGAGGCATGCCGTGGCTCGCCAGTCGGCCGCCCCGCAAGTCGCGGCAATCGAGCCCGACGAATCCCTCTGCAGCCTGTTCGACCTGTCGACTGGCTCCGCCGAGACCGCATCCGAGTGCGACAACAGCGGCCTAGCGGCTGAGGTCCTGGCGGTCGATGGAACACACAATCCTCCCGGTTTCCCTCGCGCTGGTGGAGGCGCGGGTGGGGGCGACCCGTCGCATCCCCACGATGAGTATCTCCCCGAACCTCTCACATCGTTGCAGCGAGAGGAGCTTCGCCGCCGGAACACGGACGCACTCCGCACTCCTATCGTTGGAGAGTCCCCCGAGGCCTAGGCCTTGGAGGACCCACGCTTGGCTAATTTGGCCGAGCGCACTTGACTGGAGAATCTCCAGCGAGCACTCGACGAGCAAGCGCGTCAGCGGGCTCCCGAGTCTAGTCGATGTCAGCCCTTCCCGCCGACGCAGGTATACCGAACCCCAGTTCAGAATTTGGCCGCCGTGGCCCATATAGCAGAATCGATTCAGCCCTCCCAGTCGGAGGCTGGCAGGGGCTTGTTACAAATCAGAGCGTTGCTCCGGGCGGCGGGAAACCAGAATTCCTCTGTTTCTCAGTCACGGAATAGGATCCACAGTCGATCCGTTGCAAAAGATACAGTCCAGTCGGCTCACAGCCCGCGGTCACCCCCGAGGCGTGAGGGACGTGGCGACCGGCATGATCAGTACAGAAGGAATGAGCAGTATGATCACCGATCCGATCGTGATGATCGACGTCGAGTGCCAACCCCTCCCCTGAGGAGTGGGTCATATGCGCCTCGACATCGAGATGACAGGCGCCCTCATAGCGTTGGGCAGAGGATTCCCGTCGACCCCAGGGACCCAGGCTTTGACGCGAGATCTGTCCTCGTTCAAGGCTTGGTTGACAGGAACAGGGCTCATCGGGAAGGCCAGAATAGAGATGCACCCTCCAGCAGCAGAATACGTGTTTCAGGGCCAGAGTGTTTCAGTCGAGCCATCAGAGCCGCAGTGATTCCTCCCAATTTCAGGCTGGCGACTGGAATCAGCAAGTTCACCGGTGAATCTAAGCCTGACACTTGGCTCGAAGATTACCGAGTGGCTATACAGATTGGCGGTGGCAATGATGAGGTGGCCATGAAGCATTTGCTTCTCATGTTAGAGGGCTCAGCCAGAGCGTGGCTAAATCAGTTGGCACCCAGCAGCATTTACACTTGGGAGGACCTCTCCCGAGTGTTTATCACAACCTTTGAAGGAACATGCAAGTGACCTGCAGGCCTTACAGAGTTGCGGTCTTGCGTGCAGAAGCCGAATGAAACTCTGAGGGAATACATCCAGAGGTGGATCACACTGCATCACTCGGTTGAGAATGTGCCAGACCATCAAGCAGTTTGTGCCTTCAAGGAAGGCGTTAAATACAGAGAGTTGAATCTGAAGTTCAGTCGAACTGGAGAGATGTCTCTGAATCGGATGATGGAGATTGCCACCAAGTACGCTAATAGTGAAGACGAGGACCGACTCCGGAGTGGCAAGCACAAGGCAGTCGCCCAAGAAACCGGAGGAAACTCCAGTCGGAAACAAAAGCGGAAGGCCGAGCCAGCCGCTCCTGGGGAGGCCCTGGCCATAGCCCAGGGAAACTTCAAGGGAAAACCCAAGGGCACCTGGAAGCCCAAGAAAGTCAAGGATCAGGATGGAAACGATGTTTTGGATCTGCCATGTCACATCCACACCAAGAAAGATGAAGAGGGTAATTTTATTTACCCAAAGCATACCACTCGACAGTGCCGGCTCCTAATCCAGCAGTTTCAAGGCAAACAGTCCAAGGATAAGGAAAAAGAGTCAGACAGAGTTGAGGACAAGGAAGATAGCAACGAAGGATACCCCCAAATCAATTCCACCCTGATGATTTTTGCTGATGTCGAAAGCAAAAGTCGACTGAAAGTCATCAACCGTGAGGTGAATATGGTTGCTCCGGCAACACCCAGTTTTCTGAAGTGGTCTCAGACTGCCATCACATTCGACCAGTCTGATCACCCTACACACATTGCCACCCCTGGGAGGCAAGCTTTGGTGGTTGATCCAATTGTCGAAGGCACTCGACTGACCAAAGTCCTGATGGATGGTGGCAGTGGCCTGAACATACTGTACGCCAAAACTTTGAAAGGAATGGGCATTCCGATGTCCAGACTAAGTACCAGTAACATGAGCTTCCACGGAGTCATTCCTGGCAAGAAAGCCGAATCACTCGGCCAGATTGCTCTTGATGTGGTTTTCGGCGATTCAAAGAATTACCGCAAGGAAAAGTTGACATTCGAGGTTGTGGACTTCCAAAGTGCTTATCATGCCATTTTGGGCAGGCCAGCTTACACACGCTTCATGGCTCGACCATGTTACGTGTACCTCAAACTGAAGATGCCTGGCCCTAAAGGTGTAATCACTGTTACAGGCAACCGAAAGAAAGCAGTAGAGTGTTTTCAGAAAGGCTCAAAGATCGCTGATGCTCAGATGGCAGTGGTCGAGCTGCAAGAGTACCAAAAGACTGCCGATCCGAATGAATTGCTACGAGCCAAGAAGCCTGGTTCAGAATCAGCTTTTCAGTCGTCCGGTGAAACAAAGCCAGTCCACATTCACCCGACCGACCCCGATGCTGCCTCGACTCACATCTCAACGACGCTCGACTCCAAATAGGAAGAAGCACTCGTCCAGCTCCTCCGTGAGAACTGGGACATCTTCGCATGGAAGCCCTCTGACATGCCTGGAGTTCCCAGAGGGCTGGCTGAGCACCGTCTACGAGTCGACCCAAAATTCAAGCTTGTGAAGGAACATCTTCGATGGTCCGCCATCTAGAAGAAGCAAGCCATTGGCGAGGAGGTAGCTCGGCTCTTAGCAGCGGAGTTCATCCAAGAGATTTACCACTCCGAGTGGCTCACCAATGTCGTCATGGTCCCCAAGAAGGACAAGTCACTTCGCATGTGCATTGATTTCAAACATATCAATCGGGCCTGCCCGAAAGATCATTTTCCTCTCCCTCGCATCGACCAAATAGTCGACTCGACTGCGGGGTGCGAGAGATTGTCTTTTCTAGATGCCTATTCCGGGTACCATCAGATCCGTCTGTATGGACCCGACGAGGTCAAAACAACTTTCATCACTCCATTCGGATGCTTTTGTTACGTCACCATGCCGTTCGGCCTCAAGAATGCCGGAGCCACGTTCATGAGAATGATTCAGAAGTGTCTACTCACTCAAATCAGTCGGAATGTGGACGCATACATGGATGATATTGTGGTCAAGTCACGGAAAGGTTCCGACCTGCGGGCTGACCTTGCTGAAACCTTTGCCAACCTCAGGAGGTATGATATCAAGCTCAATCCATCAAAGTGCATGTTCGGAGTTCCAGGTGGAAAGTTACTCGGTTTTCTCGTTTCTGAACAGGGGATCGATGCCAATCCTGAAAAAGTTGGCACCATACTCCGGATGAAGCGTCCTGTACGCGTGCACGATGTCCAAAAGCTTACAGGCTGCTTGGCCGCTCTAAGTCGACTCATTTCTCGTCTCGGTGAAAAGGCGTTGCCTCTTTACCGACTGATGAAGAAGTCTGACAAGTTCGAGTGGACTCCAGAAGCTGACGCAGCATTTGCAGAGTTCAAAGCTCTGCTCTCCACCCAGCCGGTGCTTGCTGCCCCAATCAGCAAAGAGCCTCTGCTGCTTTACATTACAGCCACAGGACAAGTTGTCAGTACAGTACTTACGGTCGAGCGGGAAGAAGAAGGAAAGGCCTTCAGAGTTCAGCGCCCAGTCTATTATCTGTCTGAAGTTTTGACCCCTTCAAAACAAAGATACCCTCACTATCAGAAGCTTGTATATGGGATTTACATGACCACGAAGAAGGTTGCACATTACTTCTCTGACCACTCCATTACAGTCGTCAGCGACGCCCCACTGTCAGAGATTCTGCATAACAGAGATGCAACTGGTCGAGTGGCCAAGTGGGCGATTGAACTCCTTCCCTTAGATATCAAGTTTGAAGCAAAGAAGGCTATCAAGTCCCAAGCAATCGCAGATTTCATCGCCGAGTGGATTGAACAACAACTTCCGACTCAAGTTCACTCAGAGCACTGGACCATGTTCTTCGATGGATCTAAGATGCTGAATGGTTCCGGTGCTGGGGTAGTTCTAGTCTCCCCCCGAGGAGATAAGCTCAGATATGTTCTCCAGATTCACTTTGATTCCTCCAATAATGAAGCAGAATATGAAGCACTTTTGTACGGGTTGCGCATGGCCATTTCACTCGGCGTCCGTCGCCTCATGGTCTATGGCGACTCAGATTTGGTGGTTAATCAGGTGATGAAGGAGTGGGACGTCAGAAGTCCGGCTATGACTGGTTATTGCAATGCAGTGAGAAAGCTAGAAAAGAAAATCGAGGGGTTGGAGCTTCATCACATCCCCCGACTAAAAAATCAGGCAGCTGACGATTTGGCAAAGATAGGCTCCAAGAGAGAAGCCATTCCCAGCAACGTGTTCCTGGAGCACATTCACTCGCCGTCGGTCCAAGAAGATCCTTTTACAGAAGAAGCCCCGCAGCCGAAAAGTGCCACAGATCCGACTGAAGTCGAAGTTCCTGCTGTGGTCGACCTAATCATGGAAGTCTTGGCAATCACTCCTGACTGGACGATACCGTACATTGCGTATATCCTAAGGAAAGAACTCTCAGAGGACGAGGAAGAGGCTCAACAGATCGTCTGCCGATCCAAGGCCTTCACAGTCATAAAGGGGCAGTTGTATAGAGAAAGTGCGACTGGAATTGGTCAGAAGTGCATAACACCAGAAGAGGGTCGGATAATCCTTGATGATATTCACTCGGGGACCTGTGGTCACCATGTGTCCTCTCGGACCATTGTGGCTAAAGCATACCGAGCGGGATTTTACTGGCCTAGAGCAAATGAGATGGAAAAAGAGATAGTCAACAAGTGTGGAGGGTGCCAGTTCTACTCCAACATGTCACACAAGCCTGCGTCAGCCCTGAAGACCATTCCACTCGTCTGGCCCTTTGCTGTCTGGGGACTAGACATGGTTGGTCCACTGAGAACAGGCAAGAGCGGATTCACGCATGTGCTTGTGGCAGTCGACAAGTTCACCAAATGGATTGAAGCCAAGCCTATCAAGAATCTCGATGCTTGCACTGCTATCAGTTTCGTCAGAGGGCTGACGTTCAGATATGGGGTCCCGCATAGCATCATCACCGACAATGGGTCTAACTTCGATTCAGACAAGTTCAGAGCTTTTTGCGCCTCTCAAGGCACGCGAGTCGACTACGCGTCGGTCGCGCATCCTCAGTCGAATGGACAAGCTGAAAGAGCAAATGGTCTGATTCTCAAAGGATTGAAGCCTCGATTGATGCGCGATCTCAAGCACGCAGCAGGCACTTAGGTCGACGAACTTCCGTCGGTTTTGTGGGGGCTGAGGACCACCCCGAACCGATCGACCGGAAGAACGCCATTTTTTTTGGTTTACGGAGCCGAAGCCGTCCTGCCGAGTGATCTACTTCACAATGCCCCCAGAGTCGAGCTTTATAACAAAGACGAAGCAGAGCAAGCTCGGCAAGACGCAGTCGACCTCCTAGAGGAGGAGAGGGAAATGGCTATGATCAGATCGACCATCTATCAACAAGACTTGCGTCGTTTCCATGCCAGAAATGTGAAGAGCCGAGCCTTCCAGGAAGGAGATTTGGTCCTCCGAGTGGATCAACAGAAACCACACAAACTTGCTCCTACTTGGGAAGGCCCCTTCATCGTCACCAGAGTCCTCCACAATGGAGCATATCACCTCTACAATGTTGATCACCAGATCGACGAGCCACGAGCTTGGAATGCGGAACTGCTCCGCCCCTTTTACACTCGAGTTCTCCCTTGGACGAGATGTAATAAGAAAAAATTTCTGCAGTTCATTTTTACCAAAGACAAGAGCATCCCAATAATTGCTGTCATTATCCCCCAGTGGGTGACTTAGCTGCGAATCCGTTTCGCCTAAGTTTGAAAAATCCTACCGAGTGAAGAGCAATCCTCCCACTCGGGGGCTTAGCTGCAGTCCAGTACTCGCCTAAGTTCTCCCACTTAGAGACTTAGCTGCAGTCAGGCACTCGCCTAAGTTTGAAAAAATCCTACCAAGTGGAGAGCAATCCTCCCACTCGGGGGCTTAGCTGCAGTCCAGTACTCGCCTAAGTTCTCTCACTTAGAGGCTTAGCTGCAGTCAGGCACTCGCCAAAGTTTGAAAAAATCCTACTGAGTGGAGAGCAATCCTCCCACTCGGGGGCTTAGCTACAGTCTAGTACTCGCCTAAGTTCTCTCACTTAGAGGCTTAGCTGCAGTCAGACACTCGCCTAAGTATGTAAAAATCCTACCGAGTGGAGAGCAAACCTCCCACTCGGGGGCTTAGCTGCAGCCCAGCGCTCGCCTAAGTGTTTAAAAATCCTACCAAATGGAGAGCAAACCTCCCACTCGGGGGCTTAGCTGCAGCCCAGCGCTCGCCTAAGTGTTTAAAAATCCTACCGAGTGGAGAGCAAACCTCCCACTCGGGGGCTTAGCTGCAGTCCAGTACTCGCCTAAGTTCTCTCACTTAGAGGCTTAGCTGCAGTCAGACACTCGCCTAAGTATGTAAAAATCCTACCGAGTGGAGAGCAAACCTCCCACTCGGGGGCTTAGCTGCAGCCCAGCGCTCGCCTAAGTGATTAGAAATCCTACCGAGTGGCGAGCCAGACTCCCACTCGGAGGCTTTGCTGCAGCCCAGTGCTCGCCTAAGTGTTTAAAAATCCTACCGAGTGGAGAGCAAACCTCCCACTCGGGGGCTTAGCTGCAGCCCAGCGCTCGCCTAAGTGTTTAAAAATCCTACCGAGTGGAGAGCAAACCTCCCACTCGGGGGCTTAGCTGCAGCCCAGCGCTCGCCTAAGTGTTTAAAAATCCTACTGAGTGGAGAGCAAACCTCCCACTCGGGGGCTTAGCTGCAGCCCAGCGCTCGCCTAAGTGTTTAAAAATCCTACCGAGTGGAGAGCAAATCTCCCACTCGGAGGCTTAGCTGCAGCCCAGTACTCGCCTAAGTACAAGACACAGCCCAATCCGCGAGTCGACTGCTACCTTCCCCTTCGGAGCTGCGCCGCAAATACAAGGTTATTCCGAGTGAAGATCAAGATCCACTCGATGAATCAAACCATGAAGATATTCAACGAGAAATCAAGATCAGATAAAGCCTAAAAGGTCCCAGACCTCAGATCAAAGTACTCAAGCCCTCGGCTCGGCGGAGTTTAACGGTTACAAATGCACTCGGCATTCCGAGGCAAATTTAAAGTGAAGCATAAAAGTTTTTCATTCCTCAGGAGGAGGACTGGAAGGGGCGACGAACTCGTCCAAGTCGATCCCGTCTGCAATACAAGTGGCAGCAGCAATAAAAGTCTCCATGGAGTCCTGAAAGTTGTGCTTCCTGGTATTGGCAACTTGGATGGCGGCCAGCTTTTCTTCTCGCGCCTCCTTGCAATGGATGCGGACCAGAGACAGAGCGACATCAGCACCACATCTAGCAGAAGATTTCTTCCATTCTGCCACTCGACCCGGGACTTCATTCAGTCGGACCATCAGGGACTCGAGGTCGTTCTGAAGTGTCGTTCCGGGCCAAAGTGATGTGTCGATCCGCGACATCGCAACCTTCAGCCGAGCAAGATAATCAACGACGCTGGTAACACGAGACTCCAGTCGGAGCACGTTCATAGCAGCCTCGTCCTTCACGAGAGAATTGGCGGGATCCAAGCCTGGCTCCACTCGACTGGTTTCCTCTTTGAAGCTCTGGCAGAATTCTGCAAACACGATCCAAGAATAAGACAGTGGCCGTACGCGGGCTCGGCAACTACAAGACAGCCGGGTTGGAATGATTACCTTCGAGCATGACGAACAGCTTCTTGGCGAGTCCACCGAGATAAGCCTCCAGATCTTTTGCCTTCCCCGCCAGCTCACCCGCCTTGTCGTGTAGAGCCATCTTTTCTTTCTTCAGTCGACTGGCATCTCGATTAGCTGTCTCGAGAGCAGTTTTCAGTCTGGAGTTCTCCTGTTCAAGAGTTCCGACCGAAGCCAGCTTCTCTTCTGCGAGCTTCGTTTTGCTCGAGGCCTCCTTCTGCGCCTCTGCAAGGTCTTGATCCTTCTTCTTCAGAGATTCCTCCAGTTTATCTACGGCGCGTCGAGTGGAACCAACATCAAGAATGGACAAGAAAGAAAAGCCACCCGTTAAGAATGGAGAACCTCACCAGCCATACCTTTTGCTTCTTCTTGCGCCTTCTTCAAATTCTCCTGAGCAAGCTTCAAGTTAAGGTTGAGCTGGATCTGCTGATTCTCCAACTCAGTATAGCGAGCTACAAGTTCGCAAGATTTCTGTAAAAAGAAAAATCAGTCGACAGACGTCCAAGATAAGTTGCTTCCGAGTAACTAAGAGACAATGATGACGTTTCTAAGACCACAGCCGAATCTAAAACATTCGATAGTAGTCTCGGGGACTACACCCAGTGGGTGCACTCAGCGTGCCCCCACTGGTTCGACCAAAAAAAAGAGAAAGAGAGAAAAAGTCGACTGCCCGCAGTCGACCAGATACAGTTCCACTCGACCTGGCCCGACCAAACCGAGTGAAGAAATACAGCTACAGCAACACAATGTAAAGACTACAGTCGACTGCTAGCAGTCCACCGTAGTCTCGGGGACTACACCCAGTGGGTGCACTTAGCGTGCCCCCACTCGTCCAAGAATTGGCAGACACACCCAGTGGGTGTACAGATACAGATACAAAAGATCTTCGGAAAAGAGACTCTTCAAACAGCATATCATAACAGACCAAGTGTTGAGTCGACTGACCTGGACGTTGCTCTGAAGAGCCGAACTCGCGTCATAGGCTGCTTGGCTGGCCTCCCGAGCCATCTTCACTTGCTCCATCATGATCCCCGCCTGACGTATAGCCTCTTTTGCAGCAGCCGCTTGGTCCTCAGGGACGGGGTATGCGGCAAAAAGCAAAGACGGATCCGCAGTCGACGACGAGGGCCGCGCACTCGCCAGAGGAACGGCGAAGGTCACAGAAGCCCGAGTGGTGTCACCACCATCCCGAGCCACGGCCTCGGATGCCGGAGCGGATTGGGGGGTCTTGTCAGCCGACGCCCTCTTGTGCCTCCTCACTCTCAACGGACTGTTGTCGTCGTCATCCGGGAGGTCGATAACATGAGGAGGGGCTACAAAGGAAAAGTTCAATCGACCAGAGTTGCAATAAATGATCAGTCGACTCAAAGCAGAACGTCAGTAATCGTACCAGGGTTGGAGGTAACAGCATCCTCCATCTCTTGGTCATCGTCCTTGGCAGAGACCTCAGAAGTAGCAGCGCTGCAAATCTCGAAAGCCAGTCAGTTGGCTCAATGAATCGACCAAGGATCTGTCCATGGTCGACGAAGGAAAGCAAGTTTTATTATTACCCGGAAATGGTAGGGACAGCTATCTTCATCTTGGGCAGAGCCTTGGGCGGCTTGGACAGCGTCGTGGGTGGGTGCTTGGGAACCTTCCCAGTCGGCGTAGGAGAAGAGGTCCGAGGGCGTTTCGACGACTGCCCAACAAAAGCAGTCGCCTTGCCACGTTCCCGCGCTGGGTCGTGTGTGTGCTTGGACCGCCCCTCTGGGCGAGGGGGTTCGACCTCCTCCTCCTCCTCTTCGCTGGAGTCGACGTTGTCGTCTCCCTCTCCTTCACCGTCGGACTCCCACTCGCCTTGGTCGTCCCCACTCTCACCTCCGCTCGCCTCCCCTTCCTCAGTTGGCTCCTGAGCCCCGTTGGGCGTCGAGTACATCTCGGTGGTCGCCTGGAAAGCAATAGACAAGACGAAAGTCAATCGACCAACTCAAAGAAGACCAATGCAGAAAACAAGATTTTAGTCGGGAGCATAAAGACATACCTGGTCCACTTCATACGAGTTGTCGAGTGGAGTTACCCTCCTGGCTCCTCGGGGGTTGTCTTTGTTCCCCGTGATGCTCGACAGCCACCCCTCCAGCATCTCGTCGGTAACCTCCTCCGGGTGGATCCGAGTGGTGTCATCGAGACCCGAGTACAACCACATCGGGTGGTCACGGGCCTGGAGCGGTTGGATGCGCCTCTGGAGGAAGACCTCCAGCAGGTCCATCCCAGTCACTGTTGGGGAACGTAGTAATTTCAAAACTTTTCCTACGCACACGCAAGATCATGGTGATTCACAGCAACGAGGGGAGAGTATGATCTACGTACCCTTGTAGATCGCAACGGAAGCGTTGACACAACGTAGAGGAAGTAGTCGTACGTCTTCTTCCCGATCCGACCGATCCAAGCACCGTTACTCCGGCACCTCCGAATTCTTAGCACACGTACAGCTCGATGACGATCCCCGAGCTCCGATCCAGCAAAGCGTTGGGGAAGAGTTCCGTCAGCACGGCGGTGTGCTGACGATCTTGATGTTCTACCGACGCAGGGCTTCGCCTAAGCACTACAACGATATGATCGAGGTGGAATATGGTGGCAGGGGGCACCGCACACGGCTAAGGAACGATCTCAATGATCAACTTGTGTGTCTAGAGGTGCCCCCTCCCTCCGTATATAAAGGAGCCAAGGGGGAGGGGTGCGGCCAGCCCTATGGAGGCGCAGGAGGAGTCCTACTCCTACCGGGAGTAGGACTCCCCCCCCAATCCTATTCCAACTAGGACTCCCAAGGGGGAAAGAGGGAGAGGGGTGGCCGGCCACCTCTCCTAGTCCTAATAGGACTAGGGGAGGGGGGGGAGGCGCGCAGCCCTTATGGGCAGCCCTTTCACCTTTCCACTAAGGCCCACTAAGGCCCATATGACTCCCGGGGGGTTCCGGTAACCTCCCGGTAATCCGGTAAAATCCTGATTTCACCCGGAACACTTCCGATGTCCAAACATAGGCTTCCAATATATCAATCTTTATGTCTCGACCATTTCGAGACTCCTCGTCATGTCCGTGATCACATCCGGGACTCCGAACAACCTTCGGTACATCAAAATGCATAAACTCATAATAACTGTCATCGTAACGTTAAGCGTGCGGACCCTACGGTTCGAGAACAATGTAGACATGACCGAGACACGTCACCGGTCAATAACCAATAGCGGGACCTGGATGCCCATATTGACTCCTACATATTCTACGAAGATCTTTATCGGTCAGACCGCATAACAACATACGTTGTTCCTTTTGTCATCGGTATGTTACTTGCCCGAGATTCGATCGTCCGTATCCAATACCTAGTTCAATCTCGTTACCGGCAAGTCTCTTTACTCGTTCTGTAATACATCATTTCACAACTAACATATTAGTTGTAATGCTTGCAAGGCTTATGTAATGTGTATTACCGAGAGGGCCCAGAGATACCTCTCCGACAATCGGAGTGACAAAACCTAATCTCGAAATACGCCAACCCAACATGTACCATTGGAGACACCTGTAGTACTCCTTTATAAGCACCCAGTTACGTTGTGACATTTGGTAGTACCCAAAGTGTTCCTCCGGTAAACGGGAGTTGCATAATCTCATAGTTATAGGAACATGTATAAGTCATGAAGAAAGCAATAGCAACATACTAAACGATCGGGTGCTAAGCTAATGGAATGGGTCATGTCAATCAGATCATTCAACTAATGATGTGACCTCGTTAATCAAATAACGAATCATTCTTCATGGTTAGGAAACATGACCATCTTTGATTAACGAGCTAGTCAAGCAGAGGCATACTAGTGACACTTTGTTTTTCTATGTATTCACACATGTATTATGTTTCCGGTTATTACAATTCTAGCATGAATAATAAACATTTATCATGATTATAAGGAAATAAATAATAACTTTATTATTGCCTCTAGGGCATATTTCCTTCAGCCTCCCACTTGCACTAGAGTCAATAATCTAGATTACACTGTAATGATTCTAACACCCATGGAGCCTTGGTGCTGATCATGTTTTGCTCATGGAAGAGGCTTAGTCAACGGGTCTGCAACATTCAGATCCGTATGTATCTTGCAAATCTCTATGTCTCCCACCTGGACTAGATCCCGGATGGAATTGAAGCGTCTCTTGATGTGTTTGGTCCTCTTGTGAAATCTGGATTCCTTTGCCAAGGCAATTGCACCAGTATTGTCACAAAAGATTTTCATTGGACCCGATGCACTAGGTATGACACCTAGATCGGATATGAACTCCTTCATCCAGACTCCTTCGTTCGCTGCTTCCGAAGCAGCTATGTACTCCGCTTCACATGTAGATCCCGCTACGATGCTTTGTTTAGAACCGCACCAACTGACAGCTCCACCGTTCAATGTAAACACGTATCCGGTTTGCGATTTAGAATCGTCCGGATCAGTGTCAAAGCTTGCATCAACGTAACCTTTTACGGTGAGCTCTTTGTCACCTCCATATACGAGAAACATATCCTTAGTCCTTTTCAGGTATTTCAGGATGTTCTTGACCGCTGTCCAGTGATCCACTCCTGGATTACTTTGGTACCTCCCTGTTAAACTTATAGCAAGGCACACATCAGGTCTGGTACACAACATTGCATACATGATAGAGCCTATGGCTGAAGCATAGGGAACATCTTTAATTTTCTCTCTATCTTCTCCAGTGGTCGGGCATTGAGTCTTACTCAACTTCACACCTTGTAGCACAGGCAAGAACCCTTTCTTTGCTTGATCCATTTTGAACTTCTTCAAAATCTTGTCAAGGTATGTGCTTTGTGAAAGTCCAATTAAGCGTCTTGATCTATCTCTATAGATCTTTATGCCTAATATGTAAGCAGCTTCACCGAGGTCTTTCATTGAAAAACTTTTATTCAAGTATCCCTTTATGCTATCCAGAAATTCCATATCATTTCCAATCAATAATATGTCATCCACATATAATATCAGAAATGCTACAGAGCTCCCACTCACTTTCTTGTAAATACAGGCTTCTCCGGAAGTCTGTATAAAACCAAATGCTTTGATCACACTATCAAAGCGTTTATTCCAACTCCGAGAAGCTTGCACCAGTCCATAAATGGATCGCTGGAGCTTGCACACTTTGTTAGCTCCCTTTGGATCGACAAAACCTTCCGGTTGCATCATATACAACTCTTCTTCCAGAAATCCATTCAGGAATGCAGTTTTGACATCCATCTGCCAAATTTCATAATTATAAAATGCGGCAATCGCTAACATGATTCGGACAGACTTAAGCATCGCTACAGGTGAGAAAGTCTCATCGTAGTCAACCCCTTGAACTTGTCGAAAACCTTTCGCGACAAGTCGAGCTTTGTAGACAGTAACATTACCGTCAGCGTCAGTCTTCTTCTTGAAGATCCATTTATTCTCAATTGCTTGCCGATCATCGGGCAAGTCAACAAAGTCCATACTTTGTTCTCATACATGGATCCCATCTCAGATTTCATGGCTTCAAGCCACTTTGCGGAATCTGGGCTCACCATCGCTTCTTCATAGTTCGTAGGTTCATCATGATCTAGTAGCATGACCTCCAAAACAGGATTACCGTACCACTCTGGTGCGGATCTTACTCTGGTTGATCTACGAGGTTCAGTAGTATCTTGATCTGAAGTTTCATGATCATTATCATTAGCTTCCTCACTAACTGGTGTAGGTGTCACTGAAACAGTTTTCTGTGATGTACTACTTTCCAGTAAGGGAGTAGGTACAGTTACCTCGTCAAGTTCTACTTTCCTCCCACTCACTTCTTTCGAGAGAAACTCCTTCTCTAGAAAGGATCCATTCTTAGCAACGAATGTCTTGCCTTTGGATCTGTGATAGAAGGTGTACCCAACAGTCTCCTTTGGGTATCCTATGAAGACACATTTCTCCAATTTGGGTTTGAGCTTATCAGGTTGAAGCTTTTTCACATAAGCATCGCAGCCCCAAACTTTAAGAAACGACAACTTTGGTTTCTTGCCAAACCATAGTTCATACGGCGTCGTCTCAACGGATTTTGACGGTGCCCTATTTAACGTGAACGCGGCCTCTCTAAAGCATAACCCCAAAATAATAGCAGTAAATCTGTAAGAGACATCATAGATCGCACCATATCTAGTAAAGTACGATTACGACGTTCGGACACACCATTACGCTGTGGTGTTCCGGGTGGCGTGAGTTGCGAAACTATTCCACAGTTTTTCAAATGTACACCAAACTCGTAACTCAAATATTCTCCTCCACGATCAGATCGTAGAAACTTTATTTTCTTGTTACGATGATTTTCCACTTCACTCTAAAATTCTTTGAACTTTTCAAATGTTTCGGACTTATGTTTCATTAAGAAGATATACCCATATCTGCTTAAATCATCTGTGAAGGTGAGAAAATAACGATATCCGCCACGAGCCTCAATATTCATCGAACCACATACATCGGTATGTATGATTTCCAACAAATCTGTTGCTCTCTCCATTGTACCGGAGAACGGTGTTTTAGTCATCTTGCCCATGAGGCACGGTTCACAAGTACCAAGTGATTCATAATCAAGTGGTTCCAAAAGTCCATCAGTATGGAGTTTCTTCATGCGCTTTACACCGATATGACCTAAACGACAGTGCCACAAATAAGTTGCACTTTCATTATCAACTCTGCATCTTTTGGCTTCAACATTATGAATATGTGTATTACTACTATCGAGATTCAATAAGAATAGACCACTCTTCAAGGGTGCATGACCATAAAAGATATTACTCATATAAATAGAACAACCATTATTCTTTGATTTAAATGAATAAACGTCTCGCATTAAACAAGATCCAGATATAATGTTCATGCTCAACGCTGGCACCAAATAACAATTATTTAGGTCTAATATTAATCCCGAAGGTAGATGTAGAGGTAGCGTGCCGACCGCGATCACATCGACTTTGGAACCGTTTCCCACGCGCATCGTCACCTCGTCCTTTGCCAGTGCCCGCTTATTCCGTAGTCCCTGTTTCAAGTTGCAAATATTAGCAACAGAACCAGTATCAAATACCCAGGTGCTACTGCGAGCTCTAGTAAGGTACACATCAATAACATGTATATCACATATACCTTTGTTCACCTTGCCATCCTTCTTATCCGCCAAATACTTGGGGCAGTTCCGCTTCCAGTGACCAGTCTGCTTGTAGTAGAAGCACTCAGTTTCAGGCTTAGGTCCAGACTTGGGTTTCTTCTCCTGAGCAGCAACTTGCTTGCTGTTCTTCTTGAAGTTCCCCTTTTTCTTCCCTTTGCCCTTTTTCTTGAAACTAGTGGTCTTGTTAACCATCAACACTTGATGCTCCTTCTTGATTTCTACCTCCGCAACTTTCAGCATTGCGAAGAGCTCGGGAATAGTCTTGTTCATCCCTTGCATATTATAGTTCATCATGAAGCTCTTGTAGCTTGCTGGCAGTGATTGGAGAATTCTGTCAATGACGCAATCATCTGGAAGATTAACTCCCAATTGAATCAAGTGATTATTATACCCAGACATTTTGAGTATATGCTCACTGACAGAACTGTTCTCCTCCATCTTGCAGCTATAGAACTTATTGGAGACTTCATATCTCTCAATCCGGGCATTTGCTTGAAATATTAACTTCAACTCCTGGAACATCTCATATGCTCCATGACGTTCAAAACGTCGTTGAAGTCCCGATTCTAAGCCGTAAAGCATGGCACACTGAACTATCGAGTAGTCATCAGCTTTGCTCTGCCAGACGTTCATAACATCTGGAGTTGCTCCAGTAGCAGGCCTGGCACCCAGCGGTGCTTCCAGGACGTAATTCTTCTGAGCAGCAATGAGGATAATCCTCAAGTTATGGACCCAGTCCGTATAATGGCTACCATCATCTTTCAACTTTGCTTTCTCAAGGAACGCATTAAAATTCAACGGAACAACAGCACGAGCCATCTATCTACAATCAACATAAACAAGCAAGATACTATCAGGTACTAAGTTCATGATAAGTTTAAGTTCAATTAATCATATTACTTAAGAACTCCCACTTAGATAGACATCCCTCTAATCCTCTAAGTGATCACGTGATCCAAATCAACTAAACCATAACCGATCATCACGTGAGATGGAATAGTTTTCAATGGTGAACATCGTTATGTTGATCATATCTACTATATGATTCATGCTCGACCTTTCGGTCTCCGTGTTCCAAGGCCATATCTGTATATGCTAGGCTCGTCAAGTTTAACCTGAGTATTCTGCGTGTGCAAAACTGGCTTGCACCCGTTGTAGATGGACGTAGAGCTTATCACACCCGATCATCACGTGGTGTCTGGGCACGACGAACTTTGGCAACGGTGCATACTCAGGGAGAACACTTCTTGATAATTTAGTGAGAGATCATCTTATAATGCTACCGTCAATCAAAGCAAGATAAGATGCATAAAAAAGATAAACATCACATGCAATCAATATAAGTGATATGATATGGCCATCATCATCTTGTGCTTGTGATCTCCATCTCCGAAGCACCGTCATGATCACCATCGTCACCGGCGCGACACCTTGATCTCCATCGTAGCATCGTTGTCGTCTCGCCAATCTTATGCTTCCACGACTATCACTACCATTTAGTAATAAAGTAAAGCATTACATCGCGATTGCATTGCATACAATAAAGCGACAACCATATGGCTCCTGCCAGTTGCCGATAACTCGGTTACAAAACATGATCATCTCATACAATAAAATTCAGCATCATGCCTTGACCATATCACATCACAACATGCCCTGCAAAAACAAGTTAGACGTCCTCTACTTTGTTGTTGCATGTTTTACGTGGCTGCTATGGGCTTAAGCAAGAACCAATCTCACCTACGCATCAAAACCACAACAATAGTTTGTCAAATAGACTCCGTTTTAACCGTCGCAAGGACCGGGCGTAGACACACTTGGTTCAACTAAAGTTGGAGAGACAATTGCCCGCAAGCCATCTATGTGCAAAGCACGTCGAGGGAACCGGTCTCGCGTAAGCGTACGCGTAAGGTTGGTCTGGGTCGTCTCGTCCAACAATACCGCCGAACCAAAGTATGACATGCTGGTAGGCAGTATGACTTGTATCGTCCACAACTCACTTGTGTTCTACTCGTGCAAATAACATCAAACCATAAAACCTAGGCTCGGATGCCACTGTTGGGGAACGTAGTAATTTCAAAAATTTTCCTACGCACACGCAAGATCATGGTGATGCACAACAACGAGGGGAGAGTATGATCTACATACCCTTGTAGATCGCAACGGAAGCGTTGACACAACGTAGAGGAAGTAGTCGTACGTCTTCTTCCCGATCCGACCGATCCAAGCACCGTTACTCCGGCACCTCCGAATTCTTAGCACACGTACAGCTCGATGACGATCCCCGAGCTCCGATCCAGCAAAGCGTTGGGGAAGAGTTCCGTCAGCACGACGGCATGGTGACGATCTTGATGTTCTACCGACGCAGGGCTTCGCCTAAGCACTACAACGATATGATCGAGGTGGAATATGGTGGCAGGGGGCACCGCACACGGCTAAGGAACGATCTCAATGATCAACTTGTGTGTCTAGAGGTGCCCCCTTACCTCCGTATATAAAGGAGCCAAGGGAGGGGTGCGGCCAGCCCTATGGAGGCGCAGGAGGAGTCCTACTCCTACCGGGAGTTGGACTCCCCCCCCTGCAATCCTATTCCAAATAGGACTCCCAAGGGGGAAAGAGGGAGAGGGGTGGCCGTCCACCTCTCCTAGTACTAATAGGACTAGGGGAGGGGGGAGGCGCGCAGCCCTTATGGGCAGCCCTTTCACCTTTCCACTAAGGCCCACTAAAGGCCCATATGACCCCGGGGGGTTCCGGTAACCTCCCGGTATATCCCGGTAAAATCCCTGATTTCACCCGAACACTTCCGATGTTCAAACATAGGCTTCCAATATATCAATCTTTATGTCTCGACCATTTCGAGACTCCTCGTCATGTCCGTGATCACATCCGGGACTCCGAACAACCTTCGGTACATCAAAATGCATAAACTCATAATAACTGTCATCGTAACGTTAAGCGTGCGGACCCTACGGTTCGAGAACAATGTAGACATGACCGAGACACGTCTCCGGTCAATAACCAATAGCGGGACCTGGATGCCCATATTGGCTCCTACATATTCTACGAAGATCTTTATCGGTCGACCGCATAACAACATACGTTGTTCCCTTTGTCATCGGTATGTTACTTGCCCGAGATTCGATCGTCGGTATCCAATACCTAGTTCAATCTCGTTACCGGCAAGTCTCTTTACTCGTTCGTAATACATCATCTCACAACTAACATATTAGTTGTAATGCTTGCAAGGCTTATGTAATGTGTATTACCGAGAGGGCCTAGAGATACCTCTCCGATACATCGGAGTGACAAATCCTAATCTCGAAATACGCCAACCCAACATCTAACCTCACCTGTAATGCTCCTTTATAATACCTGTCTAGTTACGTCTGTTGACGTTTGGCTTTAAGCACCGGGGCCCGTTAAGTTGGTCGCCCGTGATGGTAGACATCGTCTGGTGATGAAGAGAAACTTTTATTTTGTTAGTGACCGAGGGATCAAACGCAAGAGAGTATATTAGAAGTTCTCGTGAGTATATGGTGTAAAGCTCACATTGCAGGATACTTCATAGCTTATATAGCTTGAGAGCTAGTATAAGTCATCGGAAAGGAGAGAAGCAAAGTTAGGTCACACCATATCTAAACGAGCAGGGCAGTGGTAAAGTCTCCGTCTAATGGGAGCACTGGGTACCGGGATAGGCACAGCTAATTCGACTCTGACTGGCAGCGAGACGAGGATCGATGGCCGCTGTGTACTCCAAGTAACACGTTCGGGAATCGGTTCGTTGGAGGGTTGCGGGGCAAAAAACGCAGTAGCATCGCTTCGTTTCGCACTTAAGGGCAGTGGTTCAGTCAGAAAGGCTGAGGCTGCAGTGGCACAGCTAGGCTAGTGTTCAGTCACTTTGTTTGAGGGCTATGGATAGATGATTGCACACATGTATTAGTGTTCCAGTGAATGACTCAATTTCTACAGCGGAGATCTGATGATGGAAGAAGGAGATATGAATTGACCGCAGTGAATCGTATATTTATAGGGATAGAGGCGGCACTGCGCTATTACGCAGGTACCCCTGGCGGTTCGCATTTGAGGCACGCGTGGCCAGTTAGAGGAAGATTGGGATTTGTTCCACGTCCCACGCACGCCTAAATTGTCGGGCGGTCGTTCCTGCTTCTCCGGATCTTATGTGGAGGAATGAGCATTAAAAACGGACTTTTATGGTTGTCTATGTCTTCAGCTGACAAGGACACAGTGAAGACATTGACAGTTTCAACAGAATGCATATGACTTGGAGAGATAGAGTTTGAGATAGAAAGCATAGAGAGGTTAGGGTCCGATCACATTCACTTAGTTCAAAAGATTCAACCAAGAAGACATAGCTATAAGTGAATGCTGTAGAGGACAGAACACTAGAGCATATATATATAATACGTAGATAATCATGAAGACATATTGTTAAGTTCGAAGCCAACAAATGTGAAGATATTGTAACGCCATGTAGTGTGACACTTCAAAATAGACGCGTGATAGGAAGAATATGTGCAAGGGACAGAGCCCAGATGTAGTCTATAGCTAGTCAAGAGAACGTTTGGTGGCTTATGCGCGTGTACGCGGTCGCCTGGTCTCGACGAAGATGGAACCAGAGTGTATCGCACAGGGCTGAGGCTACTTCAGAACTGCGCCGACCGGCGCTCAATATATCGTGGCGCTCCGAAGATTCACCTTCCACCGTAATCGCTCTATCTCACGGTTGTAGAGGGTATCTGTAGGTACTCGGATATATAGATTGAGAGATCATACTTCCCCCGTTACTTTCACGTGCTGTCTTGCAGTCATTGAGATCGCACTACCTACAGATATGCTTTAGAGTGTTAGCGATCGTGTGCCCGATCGATCACAGCGCACATTGGATTGACACGATTCATAAGGTAATCTTTTCACGCTCGACACGCAACGTGGTGTATAGTTCTTGCACATCGTATTGTCATCACTTGTGCGCCGATACTAGTTGGGACTATGGTGACAGACTATGCTGTGCGGAATGATGCTCTGCAGGTGGTATAGACTTTGTATAGATGATCAGAAGTTCGCTGTCTTCTTATCACCGAGTGAGACTATGGTCTGAGTAAGCTGATCTCAGGTCGGATCTGTGATAGTGCTTTGTCTTTCGAGTGGAGTGTAGGCACGTGGGGTGTTGTGGAGGAGACAATGCCTCGGGCATTAGGCGCTCTTACGATATCGATAGTCACCCGGAGTATAAGGGGGCGGGGCTGAGCACTTCGCATTTCAGCTAACAGCATAAGTTACATTGTTTGCGACATCGCATGAGTGCATGACTTCGTAAACGCAGCAGAAAGGGTCTTAGAGCGCCAATGGAGCGCATAATGATCAGCAGGGCGTAATGTAGTGTTGCAGGAGGTCTCTGACGCGAGCTCTGGAGCAGGAGAATACAGTTCAAGAAGTCTCCGCGCTAATCAAATATGAAGACTGAGGGACGGCACAAAGTAGGATCCACACCGTCTCGGCCCAGAAAGTGATCCGATGTGTGATGTGTGAGGGAGGCTTGACGAGGAGCCAACCGTTGTCACAAGCCACTCATTCAGACCCATGCTCGAAAATGCCAACAGAAGTGGGACATTAGAAGGGTCCTCGGCCTCTTCGGATATCCCCACTCACCGGAAGACGCGCGGCTTCATTGCTGGGGATTGGGTCGTAGCCACCATACTCGGAAGATACTATTTTGTCGCTGCGATGTATCAAGCCGCCTTATGCGGGTGAGAATGCGTCGGCTCCAGCCTTTGGTGCTCGCCCTGGATGAATCTACTTGTAGGGTCAGGAGCGCGACGTCCCACTTGCAAGAAATAGAGCAAGATTGCCGATCATCCGGAGAGACCTATACGACTGCTACACACTCTATCTCGCCGCAACAGGCCGCAGTCGGACGCGGTATACTCTTCGTGCTGATTCGGACGCCGCATACGTTTACCAATTGTCGTCAGGTACCCGTAGCAGTTGCATTGCGTTTTGACACTGCGATCCGTTGGCCGCCATTGGTGTTGTGAAGCTCTTGGCACGTGTCGCAAATCATCGACCGGCTTGAACTTTTCAGAACAATGTCGACGCGCATACGTCGTCGTCATGTTATGCAGAGGGAAGATGCCATGTGGCAGAAGTAGGGACCTCGCTGGCGTGTGTCCAGAGTGAGGACGCCAGAGAACGAGGAGAAAGCCTATGACAGGGGTACCACCGCGACTTGATGTGGAGGACAATCTTGCCTAGTAGCCGGCAACGGATACATGGCTGTACGCATGATTTACTCGAATGCTTCTGATACTGTACTCCGAGTGGCTTTGCACGCGGATTAGGTCCGGTCAAGGGCCTAGAAGTACGATAAGATGTCATCCGCAGCAGAGCGCGCACATGATATTTGGGAGCACAAAGTAGCTGTTGTCAAAATCAGGTTGATAGTTCGTCCGGGAGACAGAGAGGTGCGGTTCTGTCTATGTGTGATACCGAGGTATGATTTCCAAGCGCCCGATTTGCATACTCAGATAGGTACTCTGATTGCTCACTCATACCACGCAGGCTAGGGGCTTGTTTAGAGGCATACAAGTGTGTTGAGCTAAATAAGATGTTTGGATTTTCAAAGCCAGGTGGTCTGTGCAACATACTGGGCTTCTTCAAATTTGGGGGCATTATAGGAGAAGGCCTTTTCACAATCCCTTGATATGAAGTTTGTTATGAGATATGATCTATTCATAGGCTCGCCAGTCGTCTGCTAGCGTTGGGGCTTCCAAGACATAAGCCTCCCGCGGAGAATATGTCTTGATGACGCAAAGTCCACACACGGGCCGGGCCACCAGCAACAACTGTGGTCACACAGGAGGACGTACTAGATCTGGCGCCGATCCTTGAGGCAAGCGCTCGACAGGTCGATAGCGTTTACTAGATTTGAACCTACTTATGCCATTATGGACATCGATAGGCCCTGAACCTTGGGATTAGTAATGCGGTAGTAGCCGACTTGAATAGAGGGTGTGACATAATTTGTACATTGTTGATAGTTCCGTGGATCAGCTCCGCTTAAGAAGATTTGGCAGTTCACAATAAAATTCAGTTACAGGGCTCATCACTGTTGAGTGCTCTTGCTATGGCACTCACGATTGGAAACAGTCGGCCTTCAGGTTAGAGAAGAGTTCTCTCGCACTATCTTGCGCGCTTCTGCTCTCGAGCACATCGCATAACTGCGAAGTGCGACTCACAATAATAGTCGTGTGGGGCTAGCATGGAGTAATAGCTCATCGTCACATTGAACGAGTGAGTGGACTAGGTGGCAGTTGATGCGTCAAGTATTCTGTCAATCCCTGTATGGAGTCGAGTCATGTTGCAATGCGAGACCCGTCACAGAGCCCTACCAAGACATCGCGCCTAGAAGAAGTTCACCTTGATAGCGCAAGTATCGACTTGAAGGTTCGGACGTCGACGGGGTTCTCATATGACATCCTCGACTGACTAAGAAAGCTACTGCCGTTGTTCTGTGTTGGAGTGTACCATTGGTCTCATGCTAGAAGGCTAAGCTCACTGTCTTCTAGAGATTGTCCGCGCAGGTTAGTATCGCTGAGAGTTACGACTCGCACGCTCTCCTTGCAGGCTCATACAAGCGAGTCGGAGCTTCGCAGCCTACTATATAGATTTCAGCTCCAGTTTATGGTCCATCTTGTAAGCACATACTAGCTTTGAGATGTGATGGCGTCATTAGCACATAGGTGACATACGCCCACTTAAATGTACCCTTAAACCCTGCATTACTGAGGGCAGGAGAGGGCCGGCGAATTCTCTATAATATATAGGCCAAATCCTTCGGCAGTTGCCCTCCTCAGTTATGTGAACCCTTGGTTTTCGTCATACAACCTGTAGCTGAATTTTCCACCCTGTTTTACGAACAGCCTCCCCAAGTCAATCCCTGTGGCGGGAGCAGCAGCATTGAACGTCTCTCGGGTGCACCGGAGGGATCGATCACGTGGCTTGTTCTACTATATTCATACCTGTCATTCCTCGAGAGGACACGTGCAGCTTGCACTGTACTTTGGTGTGTTTACAATTTCCGCGCTGACTTTGTCGGTTCGCTAGCCTCTCCAAACATCTTGTCAGGTGTGGTGTGGGTCCTTGAAATCCAGCCATATAGGCTAGCTCAGAAGAAGAAGATTGAGAACATACTCCAGACTGGAACAGAGTGGCGCAACTGGGTAACAGCGGTACACTTGTGGCGCTTGGTCGCCCGAAGGCTAGAGTGCTACTACACACACAGCTGTCCTTGTTCAGGAGTGGTACAGCAGCTGGGACAGATCTAGAAACAGCGCGCTGGATATGTATGGCATAGCAGTTCATGGCTTCAGTGCCACAAGACTCTAGTGTGGTGTGTGTTATCGGTCGCTTGTGGTATCTGCATACTTATAGCATTTCTGTTATTTTTGTTCTCCACTCTCTCACATCGAGTGTTTTATGATTCTGCTATGGAAAAGTTGGGTATGTTTTTCCCGCCCGTTTCCAGACAATCTTGGACATCGCCGCATTCTGAGAGTCTTAACCGTGGCGTATGTACTGAAGAGCCTGATCGAATTTCATCTGGATAGTTGTACTGACCCAAGGTATCGATATGTTTCAAAAGGTCTAAGTTGTTTCTTCGTAATATGTTTCTAGATGACAATTGATACAATCATATCGAATGGATAGATGTATCTTTGTTTTCGAGGAGCTGAGATAATTAGATCGTATTCATAGAACTAATTGCTTCTCGAGAAATGTTCTGTTCCTGATTCAGAGATATCACTCGAGCCTTCAAGTCTTTGACAGGATTCACTGTAGAGCTATCCGCCAGAGTACTCTAAGTTAGATCATAATCACAGAACTACACGGGAACAAACATAAAACAGCGGTTCGAAAGCATAGAGAGCCAAGCAGTAGTAGTTACAAGAATTTGTGGCTTTGAGATGGTGCATCTCAAATGATATATGAGGTGGACGCATGGTATCGAGGGATGTGTTGTACGATAGTCATGAACTTGCTCTCGATAGTTGAGCGCTGTTAGACACTGTCAGCATGTTGATGTCCTGATCTATTCATAGCGTTCCACCTAGTAGAGAACTAGGGGTCAATTACGTATATAAGTTTGTTCATACATTGCAACTACTTTAGAAAATAGCAGTCATATATATGTAAGTATTTAAGTCAACATAAACAGATCATCCTAAGTATGAAGAAAAACATTTGCTGTTTACTTATAAAATTCTTTTTCCACCCATTCCAATATGCAGAAACTGCCATCCATAATAAAATTTCCTGCTCTGAGTTCAGGGAAGGTTATTTTGGAGACACAACAGAAGAATGGGTATGCAGACATGCAAGCTGAATACCACATCGACTCTGAAGACTGCATCAACATAAGTACTGGTTGGAAAGATTTTGTCTCCCAGAATGGCTTTGAGGTCGGAGAAGTGTCCATGGTGTTTTTCTACAAAGAAGAAGACTCCCTCAAGTTTAAAATATTTGCACTCTAGGCTGTCTAATATGAAGCAACCAATATTTCTAATGCTTTGCTTATGCTGTATGCTTTTAAAATTATGTCCATCAGACACTTTGAACGATGCCTATTTAAAGTATGCAACCTCATCTGCACCATTTTATCATCCTTTTTAGACAAGTTGCTGTTGGCAGTAATGCAGTTCTCTCAAACAGATAGTGTGGTACTTATAAATAATAAAAAGCAGTCCTCTGAACAGTAACAAGGAAATGTGAATGGTCAAAACTTTGCAGTTAACATATGATGTCCAAAAACAATTCTCATAGTATGCAGTTCAAAAAAATTCTCATAATAACTATTAAGCTAACGCAAGCATATAATGGACCATCGATTCTAATAGCAGAATAGAACATTAACCACACTGCTAATGCAGTACGAAAGTGCATATTATGCAGTCCTCTAGAACACAGAATGCAGTTTAAGAAAAGAGAAATCTCATAAGCTACCATAACCACTGTAATGCAGCTACAGCAAAGTACACTACTAACGAAAATGCAGTGCACTACAACATATGCCACAACTACAACAAATAAAATTAAAGCAGTAGAACTCCAGACATGTGGTAGACTAACAGAGGTGTCAATTTCACTCGCACTTCCCTAACTCGCCTAAAAATTGTCCAACCACTAAACTATCGAAAAATACACCCGCAAAAAATTACATGGAAGACACGGCAACTGGACGAAC
Source organism: Triticum urartu (assembly GCF_003073215.2). Lineage (NCBI taxonomy): Eukaryota > Viridiplantae > Streptophyta > Magnoliopsida > Poales > Poaceae > Triticum > Triticum urartu. The sequence goes on along the minus strand of NC_053023.1, from coordinate 336,909,022 downwards.
AACATCAGCTTTCATTTAAAAAATGCAATTCAAAAAATGACAATTATACCTGCAATACAATGAATTCAAACCTATAGCAACAATAATTACAATATTCAAACACGCATGGATGCACAAAATCCAAAAAAATCAACAAGAACAAAGGGGCGGGCGAAGCTCACCCGCCCGCACAATCAAATTAACAGGAATTGAAAACTAAATCCTAAAAATTAACAAATTATAGAGTGAACGGACCTATTAAAACGAATGCAATCAAAGAATTCCTACTAAAAAACAACATCCGAGCACAAAAAAACTGCATCTGACGCGAACACGAATGAACAGAGAAAGCTCGTCCGCCAAATCCCTCGATTTGCATGCACTCTAGTAGATTTTCCTGTAAATTAGAAAGAATAAAGGTAAAATGAGATGCAGAGACAAACTAAATCATCACGCAATACCCGATTCCACACAGAAAACGCGGGTGGAACACCCGAAAATGAAGCAGTTCTCCCGTGAAGCATTGCAGTTCCCAGCGTAAAGATGATGCAGTTCGCTTCTGTTGAGCATGCAGTGCGGAAGTGTTGTCAGAATAACTATTCTGCAAATATTAGCAGAATAGATCGGATGTATATATATACACACACATACAAATGAGATCTTTTTTTGCATATTCAAAGTTTGAGATTGCTAGCGAGGCCTGCCACCTGGTAAAATGTACCAGAAAATCAAACCATAGGGTACAATCGCGATTTCTTACCATGGAAAAAAATTGGAGGCGAAACGATGAACTCATGTTTTCATTCAAACAAAAATATGATGTTAGGTAATGTAAATGTTTTCCAATAGCACATGGTTCACTCACGAAAGCTGTGTGTCCACTAAATCGTAGCCGATGCCCCCCTCTGCCACACACGTGATCTGAGTCGTGCGTTCTGATTAGCCAGAACCCAAACCCCATGGATCATACGTCTGCACCGTTGGATTCTCCTTGATCGAACGGCGATCCTCACACCTTTCTACAACACAAGTAAATGTTTTCAAATATCCCCTCGCAAAAAATGTTTTCAAATAGCACACTGTTCACTCACGAAAGCCGTGTGCCTACCAAACCGTGGCCGATGCCCCCCTTTGCTTCACGCACGATCTGAGTCATGCATTATGATTGGCTAGAACCCAAACCCCACGGATCGTACGTCTACACAGTTGGATGATCCCAGATCGAACGACAATCCTCATCCCTTTCGACAGGAAATGTAGTCCGGCTAGGAATTGATTTATATGCCAAAATGAACGGTAAATGCCAAAAAATGTCTTACATATAGCACACGATACCTGAAATGCATGAGCAAATCAAACCCGTGCTATAATTGTGATTTATTTACGCTGGAAAAATTTAGAGCCGAAACGATGAACTCACGTCTTCATTTCAAAATTAGTACGTCTTCATTTCAAATGAAATTATTTTGTTTGTGCACACGAGCGCTTAGAGGCAACCATTTGCATAGGCCTTTCCATGCGCGCGGTGACCGGGGATATTTTTCACCCTTTTCACCTAGGCCACCAACACCCCCCACCGTCCACCCATGTTTCACTCAACTAGTCCACCCAATCTCCATCCCAGCTCCCCCTCCCCCAGATCCATAACAGAACCCTCTCCGACGCCGCCATGCTCACCCCGGCCGTGTGCCCGCTCTTAGGCATCAAGCCTACCTCCACTACTGTTCCCAACACGCGGTGGACTGCGCCGCGCCATTTTATTTGCTCGCCAGCCACCCTCGAGCATATTGATGCAGTAACCCTTGCCTCTCCTGTGGTCCGGCCGGGTTTGCATTAAGAATCCTGTTAGTTACTGCTCTCCATCACGGTGAGGCATATTTCCTCGCAATCCCTCTTCCTATTTCGTTCCGTAAGTTCCCAAATTGGCTATAAAATAACGGAGAGTGTATATATGTTCATTATCTACCTTCCTTACTACATATAAGTTGTATTTGTTCCAATAAGTTACTGCCTATTTACAGATCGCGGGCTCCCGAGTCACACAAACTTAACAAATTAGCCGTACATTTTCTAAATTGTTGCATGGCATGTTTAGAAAGCTTGATACCAAGTTGTTAGTTTTATGCTTATCCTCCTTTCATGAGTTTCGAATGTGTTCTCTGTAGATGCCGAGTAGCAGCGACATCACTCATGCTTCAGGCGATGTATCGTCATCTGATTCGGACAACCCTAGGTCTTTAGCAGATTGTGAGGGATCAAGTAATCTTGAATGGGATAGAGCTGCAGCAATTACCCTTCCGGCCAGGACATGGAGGAACGCTCCAAGGAAGCCCACACACCAGCCTAAAGGTGTATATGGAGTAACCGAGATTGATTTAAAGTCTTAGGCTCCAACTAAACCAGATAAAGCACGCATGAGGTTCAGGAGTGTGTGTGGATTTGTTGGCAGGGCAAGGCTCAACATTAATCTGCCGGGGTTTTGGAAGGCTGACACAGAAACACGGCGAAGGATAGTCTGGGAGATCATGGATCACTTCAATGTTCCAGAGCAGTGGAGAATGCAGGTGGAACACGCTACACTGAAGAAGGATAGGGATGCTTGGAGAAACTAGAAGCACATGCTGTACAAGAAGTACTTGACTGAAGGTAGGTACCCAATCCCCGCATACCCCCAAATTACAAAGGTTGACTGGGCAGAATTCAAAAGGGTCAGGGCAACTAAAGAGTTTGTTCGAAGAGTTTCAAGCAATTGGAACGTCAGAAGAAGAACATACACCCCCACCATATGGGTGTGGCAGGTACTACGACATGAAACTGATATGGGACTAGGAGGACAAAGAAGCAGTAGCAGCGGGTGGGAATCCGACCGTTAGTGAAATCAGGGGCCAACGCGCTGGAGACTACTTGCGGGCACGTGCAAAGAGGCGTGATGATGGAACTTATTACTTTGAAAACTCACGTGATGTCGAATTGTATCAAGTGACGTTAGAGGCTTCCAAGATCCCTGGAAGGTTCTAGAGGAACTCAGGGCCATGTGACATTCTGTCCGTTGCTCTGGAAACAAAAGAGCCCCTTGGCCGTGCAAGGGGTATAGGTGTTAATGTCCCGCACAAGTGGGCTTTCACACTCAACAAAGAAGAGAGGCTCAGCATGAAAAAAATCGAGGAGTGAAATGAAGCAGAATGCATTGTATGAAAGGTTGAGGAAGGAGATTTATCCGGCTGTTCGAAAGGATGTTGAGGAGTTAATGATGATGCAGAAGACTCTAACACTGACAGATAGCCAGCAAATGGGAGGGGAGGCGGGCATGGAGGATGCTGCTTATTGTGTGACAACACTGCACAAGAGTAGCGGTGCATCAGCTGACCCCAGCGACACTGAGACTACATCTGCGCGTGATGATGCTATATCTGATCTATCTGGAATGAAAGATGGACCGAAGGGCATGCTTACACATTATGAAGGTACATTAAAATGTCGGTGTCAAAACCGGCGGATCTCGGGTAGGGGGCCCCGAATTGTGCGTCTAGGCGGATGGTAAGAGGAGACAAGGGACACGATGTTTTTACCCAGGTTTGGGCCCTCTCGATGGAGGTAAAAACCTACTCCTGCTTGATTAATATTGATGATATGGGTAGTACAAGAGTAGATCTACCACGAGATCAAGGAGGCTAAACCCTAGAAGCTAGCCTATGGTATGATTGTTGTATGATGAAGTTGTCCTACGGACTAGAACCCTCTGGTTTATATAGACACCGGATAGGGTTAGGGTTACACAGAGTCGGTTACAATGGTAGGAGATCTTGAATATCCGCATCGCCAAGCTTGCCTTCCACGCCAAGGAAAGTCCCATCCGGACACGGGACGAAGTCTTCAATCTTGTATCTCCATAGTCCTGGAGTCCGGCTGAAGGTATAGTCCGGCTACCCGAACACCCCCTAATCCAGGACTCCCTCAGTAGCCCCTGAACCAGGCTTCAATGACGACGAGTCTGGCGCGCAGATTGTCTTCGGCATTGCAAGGTGGGTTCCTCCTCCAAGTCCTTCAAGAAGATTTTAAACACCAAGGATAGTGTCCAGCTCTGCAAAATAAGTTTCCCCATATTGCCATAGAGAGAATAATATCAACACAAATCTAATCTGCTGATGTATTCCGCAGCGTGACATCACACTACGGCCAAGTCCTTTACTCGAATCGTTTTTACTTTTCCACCTCAGCACGTTTAGCGAGGCGGTTTCCTTGGCACGTCTTGTCAAAGCAGAGATCGTGTGCCCCCTTTTACGGGATTCTCATCAATACGGACGTGGGTAACCCAACTGCGCCATTTATCACGACGCTTGGGAGGCAAGCGAGTTTTACTAGGCTGGTGGGGACGCACAACCGCATCCGCCCATATAAGGGGATAAGGATCCACCTTTTTACCTATGCCTTCTTCCTCCTTTGCCTATCCATCTCCTGCGCACTTGAGCTCCAGCGCCCAAGCCCGCGCTTCCTACCTCAACCTCCTCCAGCAATGTCCGGAGTGGGAGGCAAGTGGATGGTCTCCTCCGTCATGGAGGGTCATGTCAAAAAGCTAAGGAAGGCCGGATACTTGTCCAAGGACATCGCGCACCGGCTTCCCGAGGAAGGGCAGCTTCTCCCCACCCCAAGGCCCCATGAGAGGGTAGTATTCCTTCCCCACTTCCTCCGCGGACTGGGTTTCCCACTCCACCCATTTGTCCGGGGGCTCATGTTCTACTATGGCCTGGATTTCCACGATCTGGCCCCGAACTTTGTCCTCAACATCTCGGTGTTTATCATCGTGTGCGAGGCTTTCCTCCGCATCCGCTCCCATTTCGGCCTCTGGCTCAAGACCTTCAACGTCAAGCCCAAGGTGGTGCGTGGCAGCCAGGCAGAGTGCGGAGGCACCATGGCGGGCAAGATGGCCAACGTCCTATGGCTCGAGGGCTCCTTCGTGGAGACCCTGAAGGAGTGGCAATCACGGTGGTTTTACATCACGGAGCCGCGCGATCCGAAATGGATCGCAGCCCACGAGTTCTGATCCGGCCCCCCCACGCGACTTATGTCCTGGAAAGAGACGGGCCTATCGTGGGGCGACGAAAAAGAGATGATCGGATTGCAGACATGCATCCAGTCCCTGGTGAGCAAGCCGATCAAGCTTGTCAATGTAGTCCAGGTTATGCTCGTCCGCCGGATCCTCCCATGTCAACAACGGGGCTTTAATCTGTGGGAGTTCGACCCGGCGCAGCACCAAACCCTTAACCGGCTCTTCGACATGACGTATGAAGACGTCTGGAAAGTGCTAACCAAAGGCGCCGAGGCTCCCACATCCGCTTCTGAGGACCGCGGATACAGCTTGCAGCGTCACGCTAGTGAGGTAAGCTATTTTCACCTTTTACAGGATGTTAAGTTTCTTCATAGTTTGACTCTATGGGGGATCTAAACTCACTCACCTTTAACAGGCTTGGCAGGCGCAGTCCGGATCGATTAACTGTCCGGCTCCCTTGCCCGAAGACTCAGCCCATGCTCTCCTAGTGAAGCTGCTGGTTCCGGCGCCTTATGTGGTGCCGAAGAAGAAGGCCAAGAAGAAGAAGGCCACGGGGACTCGAAAGAGTACCCGTAATGTGGTGGTGTCAGACTCGTCATCTGACGAGTCCGAGACGCTCTCCTCCCGTGAGAACGAGGAGGAGGAAGAAGAACACTCTCCCCCTCCAGTGAGGGGAGGAAAGAAAAGGAAGGCCGCCCCAACGGGGGAGGCCGAAGGGTCCAGGAAGAGGAAGACCCCTCCGCCGAACTACTCCCCCGACGCCGAAGAGGACGAAGAGGAGTGGCCAGATAGGGCCAAGCGTCCGGCGAAATCGTAAGTATTCGGATATCAGAGTAACTCATGACGTTCCTTTGTTGCACAGCCTTCCCTAATGTCGAACATAATTATGCAGCCCGCCTCGGGCCGAACTCAACGAGTCGTCGAGCGGCTCCCTGGATTCATCGGACGTGAACTCAGTTCCGCCCGCTGTCTCCCCCCGCACTGCGGATGACGCCGAAGTGGCGTCACAACGAGCTCCGGGGCAGGAGGAGGTGGTCCTGGAGGAGCCGCAAGGCGACCTCCCGGACTCCAGGAGTAAAGGGGACAAGACCCCCCAGGGCTCCAAGTCCGGCTTTGTGCCGGACACCGCGCCTGAATCTTCAATAGTTCCGGACCGTGGTAGGCGAACTCCTTCCAAGAGGAGCAAGCCTTCTGAGCCGGCGGCCTCCATCCAACGGGAGGTGCCGGACAATCTGCTGGAGGTGCTTGACGGCGCCTCCATCGACGAGGAGCACCGTACTATTATGAGTACAGTGATCCAGAAGGTTCAGTCCGCCAAGAGCGGACTGAGTGAAGCTTGCGCTAGCCTTCTAACAGGCTTCGAGTTAAGTAAAAAATATATAAGAATATAACCGCATAGACAGTAGCCCCTGATGCTTTGTTTGGCGTTCGGAAAGAAAAGCCGAATAGAGGATCTATTAAATTTCGCAGGAGTCTAACAACAAAGAGTCAATATGCGTATGCAGGCTTCGCTGCTAGCCACCGCCGCACTGACTGCGGAGGTGGGTGCCCTGAAACAGGGACTCGAGCGGACCGAGCAAGAGCTTGGCCTTGCCAAGCGGCAGGTCGAGGAGAAAGAAGGTAAGAAATACCTTACAGAAAAAGTGCCTATAAAAGACGTGATTGCAAAAAATAACAAGATTGTACTGCTTATTGTAGGGGCCACGACTGAGGTGGCGATCGTCAAGCAGGCGTTGTCCGAGGCCGAAAAGAAAGTGGCCGCGGAGCGCACCGAGCGAAAGAAACTTGAGGCCCGGGTTGGCGAGGTGCAGCAAGAGCTTCAGGCTCTCATGAAAAAACATGAGAGTTTGGAGCTTGAGTCAAAGACGCAAGCGTCCGAGCTCGCGGTGGCCCTTGAGACTGCCAAGTCTGCCAAGGCCGAAGCCCAAAAGGCCCTCCAAGAGTTGGAGGAGATGAAAAAGATAGCAGTGGGTAAGGCATTCTTTATGCAAAGAAGAAATATAAAAGTAAACTACTTGTTACTTACCCGAATCCGGAGCTCTCCAGGGGCATTCGCAGATCTTCCCCGGAGCGTATCCGATGCCGCCGCTTTCTACCAAGATGAAGAGGGCAGCTCGACGGAGAAGGTGTTCTGGTCTTAGTATACTGAGGCCGGACACCCTGTGCCCTTGAGCGACTAGCTGAAACAGCTGGTCGAGCTCCACAAGGCGGCCGAACAGGCCATGAAGGGCTTCATAGTTCGGCTGTGGCCCGGAGAGGCCCTTCCTGGGAGCTACTTCGGGCTGATGCGGCGGCTGGTGGAGGCCTGTCCAAGGCTCGAGGTCATCAAGCGCTCCATCTGCATCGAAGGTGCCCGTAGGGCCCTTGCCCGTGCAAAGGTGCACTGGGGTAAGCTGGACGGTGAGAAGCTTGTGAGGGACGGGCCGCCGCCAGGGAAGGAGCATGGCAAGCCCGAGAACTACTATAAGGATGTTCTTGCGGGTGCCCGCCTTGTGGCGGATGAGTGTACCAAGGATGTAATTTTTGAACGAACTCGCTCGTGTTTATCCTGTGCGCTGAAAACTTGTTCATATGTGCTAAGCAATGCTTGTTGAATTTAAAATATTACTTTCTGTGCGGCCGTTTATCAAAAAATTGAGAGATGGCCAGTCGTCGGCTTCTGCCCCAATGCCACTAGTGCTGGGGTGTTCGGGATAAACCTGAGCACTCTTTTTCCCATAGTTGGGTCCTTCAAGGGCGGCGCTCAGCACAACGAACCAGGCAATCGGACTATAATGCTTGAACACTCTCACTTAGCCATAGAACTCTATAATTTTAAATTTCGGCGAAGCCCCTAGTTCGGAAGACCGAGTTCGGGGCGCTATCCACGCCTTGGCCGGACAAAGCCGGCTCCTCGCTCGAAGCGGCATAAGTCTTTAGGGACTCGAAAAACCTCTCGAACAGCGACCGGTCTCTCGCCTCATCATGACAGTCAGTTTTAGCTTTATCCACTGAGGTGCTTAACCTAGCTCAACTAGGGCACAATCGTAGTGGTTCTCCTAGTGCTACCTTAGCCGATATAGAGGAACGTAATGCACCAAAACATAGGAGCCGGGCAAACCCAACTATTGACCCAAATCATGATTCGGAGCCGATGCATATACTGCTATAAGTTCGGGGTGCCGCACTTGTGAAAGTGTACGGGCTTCTCACACCATATTGAGGGGTACTGAAGCCCCTAGCGTGTTTGCCGTACCTTGGTGTACGGGTGCAACATGTCATTTAATAAACATATATATGAAAGGAGGATAATGCAAAAAATAGACAAAAAGCTATGCATTGTTAATAGAAAGGCTGCTATCAAAGCAGAATGATACAAGTAGTGCGGTAAGCAAAAGATATGGGGCTATTTAACATGTCCTGGCCAGGAGCAGGCCGCGGAATTGTATGCCAAAACAGGTATACTGCTCGTAACAGAGACCACCTGGGAGTTCCATAATGCGGCATGGCTTGTCTGCTTCCCTGGATCTTGCATCGTTTGTGTGGCAGTTGAATTGCCGAACAGGTCGTCCGAAGTATGGACTCCTGAAAGTAAGAGAAAATTAAAAAAATAATTCGGCAGCCCCTAGTACGTTTTAAGCCGTATTTTGGGTTTGCCATTATTGTGCCCCTTCCCCTGCGCCCATGGTATTTCAAGAGCGTAGTTATGTACGCGAGGCACTGGTTTCGCTATGTCGCGAGGGCTGGGGTTGGGGCCGCATTGCTATGCCTGCTCAGAACGTGCCAGGCGGTCTTGTTGTAGGTTACTCCGGGCGCGCTTGGCAGTGTCTGGCTTTTTAACGGACGGACTGGAGAATTGCCTAAGAAGGCTGCTTTGTACTTCCGCTGCGAGGGCCGCCGTGTGCTCCTCCGTACGGAGGGAGCGTTCGGTGTTTCTGTTGACCGTGATTACTCCTCGAGGGCCTGGCATCTTGAGCTTGAGATATGCGTAGTGCGGTACCGCATTGAACTTTGCTAATGCGGTTCGCCCGAGCAAGGCGTGATAGCCACTGCGAAACGGGACTATATCGAAGATTAACTCTTCGCTTCGGAAATTGTCCAGGGACCCGAAGACCACTTCAAGTGTTACTGAGCCTGTACAGTTGGCCTCTACACCTGGTATAACGCCTTTAAAGGTCGTTTTTGTGGGCTTAATCCTCGAGGGATCTATGCCCATTTTCCACACTGTATCCTAGTAAAGCAGGTTCAGGCTACTTCCGCCGTCCATGAGGACTCTTGTGAGATGAAATCAGTTGATAATTGGGTCGAGAACCAATGCAGCGAAGCCGCCGTGACGGATGCTAGTGGGGTGGTCCCTTCGATCTAAAGTGATCGGGCAGGAGGACCATGGGTTGAACTTTGGGGTGACTGGCTCCATCGCGTATACGTCCCATAGCGCACGCTTCCGCTCCCTCTTGGGAATGTGGGTTGCGTATATCATGTTCACCGTCCGCACTTGTGGGGGAAAACCCTTCTGTCCACTGTTGTTCGGCGGCCTGGGCTCCTCCTCGTCATCGCTATGCAGCCCCTTGTCTTTATTTTCGGCTCTTAGCTTGCCTGCCTGCTTGAACACCCAACAATCCCTTTTGGTGTGATTGGCTGGCCTTTCGGGGGTGCCATGTATCTGGCACAAGCGGTCGAGTATACGGTCCAAACTGGACGAGCCCTGAGTATTCTTTTTGAATGGCTTTTTCCGCTGACCGGATTTATAGCCTCTGAATCCGGCATTAACTGCCGTGTCTTCGTTGCTGTCGCTGCTAACGCGGCGCTTTTGCTTATTCCGACGTGTACTGCCACTTTTGTCCTTGGTATCCGAATTACCAGGGTTCTTTGCTAAGTTGTTACTGCGAGCTAGCCAGCTGTCTTCTCCTGCGCAAAAGCGGGTCATGAGTGTCGTGAGGGCTGCCATGGACTTCGGCTTTTCCTGTCCCAGGTCCCGGGCAAGCCACTCGTCGCGGATATTATGCTTGAAGGCTGCTAGGGCCTCTGCGTCCGGATAGTCGACTATCTGGTTTTTCTTTGTTAGGAACCATGTCCAGAATTGCCTGGCCGATTCCTCTGGCTGCTTAATTATGTGGCTTAAGTCATCGGCATCCGGTGGTCGCACATAAGTGCCCTGGAAGTTGTCGAGGAATGCGGCTTCCAGGTCCTCCCAAGAACCGATTGAGTCTGCTGGCAAGCTGTTAAGCCAATGCCGGGCCGGTCCCTTAAGTTTGAGCGTGAGGTATTTGATGGCATGTAGATCATCGCCGCGGGCCATGTGGATATGGAGGAGATAATCCTCAATCCATACCGCAAGATCTGTTGTTCCATCATATGATTCGATGTTTACGGGTTTGAAACCCTCTGGGATTTTATGATCCATTACTTCGTCTGTGAAGCATAATGGGTGTGCGGCACCTCTATACTGGGCAGCTCGAAGGAGCTATGTCTGTTGTGTTCAGCCCGGCCGGATTTGTTGTATCCGGAATGAAGATCACCGTCGCGTGCCGTGGGGCGCCTACTCGATCCGTAGATTGATCTTGTTTGTCTTGCCTTGTCCTCCAGTACGTCTCGCAGGTCTGGCGCATTTTCCCGTGCCTTGGTTGAACGGCGCCGCGGCATGGCTTGGGTGGAGGGCCGAGAGGCCTCTCTATCGCGGCCGCGAGGTGGCCGGTCGGCCATGTCGTGCGCTGGTGATGTAGGTGCTTCCTCCTCTGATCGGGGTAGCGGCCTGCGCTTTGGGTAACTCTTGGAGGGGCGTTCGAGTTCATACTCTTCGGCTGCAAGGACTTCGGTCCATCTGTCAGCTGGCAAATCCTGATCAGCTCTAAGCTGTTGCTGCTTTTTCTTGAGGCTGCTTGCCGTGGCTAAAAGCCTGCGTTTGAAACGCTCTTGTTCGGCGGGGTCCGATGGTACGACGAATTCGTCGTCGTCGAGGCTTGCCTCGTCTTCGGAGGGAGGCATATAGTTATCATCCTCAACCTCTCGGTCTGCCGCTCTCTAATGAGGGCTGGCGTCTCCATCTTCTTGTGCCGAATCTTGCTGTAGGGGGTGTTCTTCGGCGCTATTCGGGGTAGTATTATCTCCCGTACCGGAATCACCGTTTTTGCTTTGGCGGGATTTAGAGCGGCGCCGCTGACGCCGGCGCTTTGGCTGTTTCTTGGAGGTGTCATCCTCCGCTGTTCCATCGCCATCTCCATCTTTTGGAGTATCCACTATGTATATATCATATGACGAGGTGGCCTTCCAGCGCCCTACAGGTGCTGGTTCCTGTTCGTCTCCTGCATCGTCGTCCATACCGTCGATGTCTTCGGAGTCGAAGTCAAGCATGTCGGTTAAATCGTTGACAGTGGCTACAAAGTGGGTGGTGGGTGGGCTTCGAATTTCTTCGTCGTCCGCATCCCATCCTTGCTAACCGTAGTCCGGCCATGCCTCTCCTGATAAAGAGAGAGACTTTAGTGAGTTCAGGATGTCGCCAAAGGGCGAGTGCTGAAAGATGTCCGCTGCGGTGAACTCCATTATCGGCGCCCAATCGGATTTGATCGGTAGGGGCGCGGGGGGTTCGGAGTCCGGAGAGGAATCCGGATCCTCGGAGTCACGGGTCACGCAGAACGCGGGGCTGACGTTTGGCTCGATCGCCTTTGAGATCGTAGCCCCTGAGGTGACGTCCAGCCGCTCATCCTCGATTGGCGCAATAGGCTCTGGATTAAGGGTAGGAACCGGTGCGCGTGCGGCCTCCAGGGCACTATTCGGCGGCAGAGCAAGATCATGCCTCTCAAAACAGTGCGGCGCGCTTGGCTGTGGCTCGAATCCGTCGAAGATCAAATCCCCGCGGATGTCTGCCGTGTAGTTTAAGCTTCCAAACCTGACCTGATGGCCAGGGGCGTATCTTTCGATCTGCTCCAGGTGGCCAAGCGAATTGGCCCGCAGTGCGAAGCCGCCGAAGATGAAGATCTGTCCGGGGAGAAAAGTCTCACCCTGGACCACATCATCGTTGATGATCAAAGGAGCCATCGGGCCTAAAAGTGACGACACAGAGGAACTCTCAATGAAAGCACCAATGTCGGTGTCAAAACCGGCGGATCTCGGGTAGGGGGCCCCGAACTGTGCGTCTAGGCGGATGGTAACAGGAGACAAGGGACACGATGTTTTTACCCAGGTTCGGGCCCTCTCGATGGAGGTAAAATCCTACTCCTGCTTGATTAATATTGATGATATGGGTAGTACAAGAGTAGATCTACCACGAGATCAAGGAGGCTAAACCCTAGAAGCTAGCCTATGGTATGACTGTTGTATGATGAAGTTGTCCTACGGACTAGAACCCTCCGGTTTATATAGACACCGGATAGGGTTAGGGTTACACAGAGTCGGTTACAATGGTAGGAGATCTTGAATATCCGCATCGCCAAGCTTGCCTTCCATGCCAAGGAAAGTCCCATCCGGACACGGGACGAAGTCTTCAATCTTGTATCTTGATAGTCTTGGAGTCCGGCTGAAGGTATAGTCTGGCTACCCGAACACCCCCTAAAGCTTGGGTTTGCCCACCCTTCTTGGAAGATGGCCTCTTGTTGGATAATGTGCCATTGAAGCTGGGCTGTGTGAAGTGCTACGTGACTGAAGTAAAGCCTGGATTCAATGAATTTGCCCTGAAGAATGTCCTAGGAGACTTTGATGAGCAAAGGACCTTGGGATAAACACTGTTACAACACATCCAGTGGCCATGAAAGTAAATAGAGTTCATCGATGAGATCACTGAAGCCCTGCCAAGAGCAACCACTGCCGCCCCTCAACCGGTGACGCTCTCCTTGCCACAACAGCTCTTGTGGGCTGACGCATCAACCTGTGATCAGCCGGCCCGACTTTGTGGTGTACAGGCCATGTCATCCTCCGCCCCAAAGCAGCCAGTGGCAAGGCCTACAACTGCTGAAGATGCACCACTGGTTTAGATGCCGGCCACTGAAGCAGCAGGGGGACACCTAGCTGCAGCACATGCTCAACAGACCAACCTGGTGGAACATACTGCTAGGTAGTCTGATGCTTTGGAACCGCCTACTAAGCAGTCTGTAGGTCCAGAACCGACTGCTCATCAGTTTGTCGGTCCACAGTCGCGTGATCAGCATACCAATGCGTCAGCACTTCCTGCTCAGCAAACCGACATGTTGGCACGACCTCCTCAGCACACCGACAAGTTGGCATCACCTGCGCAGAAAGCCGACATAGCTTCAACGCATGGTCAGCAGTCCGATGCCTCTGCTCCTATAGCCCAGCAGTCCGTCACAGCAGCACCGCCAACTCAGTGGTCCGGCATAGATAAACCATCTACTAAGCAGTCCGTCCAAGCTTCACTGACTGCTTGGCAGTCTACCTTGCAGGCAACCAGACATTCTGCCAGAAATGCTTCAAGTACCAAGAAGGAAGTGGCCAAAAAGGCTACACCCCCGAGGAAGCGCAGTGGGAAAGTGAAGAGGAAAGAGAACAGTTGCCTCTCACTTAAAGCACTCATCACCCAGAACCAAATTAACATCAGCTTGTTCGAATCAGGGAGTAATATTATTTCTGACGGCATGGATGATGAAGAAGTATGTTTGTTGCTTGCTAAAAGTAAAGCAGACGTACTTAAAGCATGCTATTACGTCCATGGCCAACCATTTCTTTTTGCCGAATACTTTGATGAGTGCAGCTCCAGTTGCCGCGAGTTACATGAATATTGCATGGATCTAATGTCAGAAGGTCATCATGGTTTGCTAGTACACTACAACAGAGATCATTTCCGACACAATGTTGGTTCCATCAATGTGAGTTTTGAGGATTTATAGCTCTTCTTCAACTTCAATGAGCTCGATGCCACTCTTGTTAGATGCCTGATTTTGTAAGTACTTAACGAACTCTGATCATCTTCTCCATACAAGGCTGTAAATGATAAACAACTAACTGCATTTTATTCCTCTTAGGGGATTGAACGCCTAGAGAAGAAAAAGGAAGAGTGTGTATTTCATAGATCTTGAATTAGCAATTGTCACAACAATACATTGTAAGGACCTATGGGACTGGGCCGTTAACACGGTCGTACGTCTCTTCGAAAACACGTCCCATGCAGAATAATTTCTCTGGCCATATCACGAATGGTAAGTCAAGTAAACAACCACGCATACATTGATTGTGTTTCAGATTTCGACATAATTTGTAAGTTCATGGCTTTCTTAATATGTAGCAATCACTGGATATTGGTATTCATTGTTCCAAACAAGAACACAACTTACTACATCAATTCTCTCAAAGAGTCAACAAACACTCAGGATCTGACGCATCTTCAACAATTCACGGATAGGTATTGAATTCTGTGATGTTGAAATCAATTTGCATTCATATCTGGTTCAATAATTGATGTTGTCAAAATTCATCTTCATTTGCAGTGTGCTTGCATTGTGGAAAACTAAACCAGGGAACCTGTTCAAGAGGGAACTACCACTGTAGCACGAGATCGTTTCTCTGGTAACACACCGAAATCCGTTATTTTCGGAAACTTTATCCAACAATCTGCAAATACCTTTTCTTATGCTAGTCAAATGTTCAAGCTTCTAAATAAACCTCTTTCTATTTTGTCCAAAGAAAAAATAATACATCTAACAACGGTTAGGTTGTTCCAAACAAGACAAATACATGACTAATTCTGTACAAAAAATTCAGTGTCCTCAGCAAGAAGAAGGGACAAACCTTTGTGGATACTATGTTTGCACACACATGATCTCCATCTGCAAATCTACTGACAGTTGTGATGATCCTCGTGAATTAGTACCTGTAAGTCTATCTTAATTAATATCTTCTACTCCACTGATATGGCACATTCTGATCTTAAAAATACTGTAGCTCATCTTAAAACCAAGGACCCCTGAACCGCTCCCGACTGGTGAATTGCTGATGGTTCTGAGATTTATCAGTGACTTCTTCCTGAATCACTACATCAATCCGACTGGTGATAATGAAGATTTCAGCATGCCTTCTCCTGCAACATTGAGTAAGAGTTAGCCTCTAAACATATATATATATACGCATGGATCCATTGTTTTCCATCTGATGAGGTCTTCGTATTTCATACACTATGATTAATTATGTAATGCATATATGTGTCGACAAATCATTGGAATTTAGCTACCATATGTTCAATTGCAACTGTTGAGAAATATGATGAATGTTCTTCCTGTGGATACTATTTCTTCAATTGAATATTGTGGCGAATTTTCTTTTTGCATGCCAATTCAAAATGGGATCTTTTATTTGTTCAATTAAATATTGTGGCGAATTTGCTTTTTGCGTGCCGATTCAAAATGGGATATTTTTGTTTATTTGTTCAATTGAATATTGTGATGATTTTTCTTTTTGCATGCCGATTCAAAGTGGGATGTTTTTGTTTTAACCTGGCAATTGCTTCACACATGGTTCAACTAAGTGAGTGTGTGCGATCCACATCGGAAAGCATACGTCAATCGTAGCGGAACCGTCGGTGATACAGAGCAGATCACAAAATATTTGTAGTGCTACTACATGTGCGTAGGGTCTTCGAAACCATTTGTGATATTGCTTTATCGCACACGAGAACTCGGAGTAAACCGTGCCCAATGTAAAATACAATCCAAGTCGTAATTTTTTCAGGAATCGTGTGGGATCCCAAATGAAAAGCACACGTCACTCTTGCAGCAACCATCGATGATACGCAACAAATCACAAACGTTCTGCAACACTTGTATGTGTGCGAAGGGGCTCCTGAACCATTTGTGATAGAACATTATCGCACACGGTAATTGTTGGGAAACGTGTGCGATGGAGTCTTGCATGGAAGACGGGTTACACAGAAAACTCATGTGCGATGGGGCACAAATCGCACACAGTTCATATGTTGGCCTGTGTGCCTTACATACTGTTTCTCAAACGGTTTATTAGGATAGACCGTATGGTTTCACTGCGTCATTAGAAATGTTTAATCACCGGTACCACACGTGCGAAAGAATTTAGTGTGTGCTGCATCGCACACGATTAGATTTTAGAAGGCCTCTGGATCATTGCTCCATATCCCCGACTGTTTCTGGGTCGTGTGGGAAGGACACACTATCGTCCACACTCACTTGGCGACGGCCCCAAATGCCATCGTAGAAAGGGGTTAAAACCATTTGTATAACACCAACGCGTACCAGTGGTAGATGACTTGCACGAGTAGAACACAAAGAGTTGTGGGCAATAATAGTCATACCGCTTACCACCAACGTCTTATTTTAATTCGGCGGTATTGTTGGATGAAGCAGCCCGGACCAACCTTACATGACCACGTTCATGAGACCAGTTCCACTGACAGACATGCAACTTGTTTTGCATAAAGGTGGCTGACGGTTGTCTGTTTCTCCAACTTTAGTTGAACCGAATTTGACTATGACCAGTCCTTGTTGAAGGTTAAACCAACCCACTTGAGAAAAAATCATTGTGGTTTTGATGCGTAGGTAAGAACGGTTCTTACTAGAGGCCCATAGCAGCCACGTAAAACTTGCAACAACAAAGTAGATGACGTCTAACTTGTTTTTGCAGGGCATGTTGTGATGTGATATGGTCAAGACATGATGTGATATAAGTTATTGTATGAGATGAGCATGTTTTGTAAAAGTTATCGGCAACTGGCAGGAGCCTTATGGTTGTCGCTTTATTGTATGAAATGCTATCACCATGTAATTTCTTTACTTTATCACTATGTTGTAGCGATAGTTGTAGAAGCAATAGTTGGCGATATGACAACGACACTACGATGGAGATCAAGGTGTCAAGCTAGTGACGATGGAGATCATGACGGTGCTTTGGAGATCGAGATCAAAGGCACAAGATGATGATGGCCATATCATGTCACATATTTTGATTGCATGTGATGTTTATCTTTTATGCATCTTATTTTGCTTAGTATGGCGGTAGCATTATAAGATGATCCCTCACTAAATTTCAA
This sequence comes from Triticum urartu, assembly GCF_003073215.2. Classification (NCBI taxonomy): domain Eukaryota; kingdom Viridiplantae; phylum Streptophyta; class Magnoliopsida; order Poales; family Poaceae; genus Triticum; species Triticum urartu. Next base: position 336,892,016 of record NC_053023.1, on the reverse strand, counting down.
GGTATAAGTGTTCTCCCTGAGTATGCACCGTTGCTACAGTTCGTCGTGCTGAGACACCACATGATGATCGGGTGTGATAAGCTCTACGTTCACATACAATGGGTGCTAGACAGTTTTGCATGTGTAGAATACTCGGGTTAAACCTGACGGGCCTAGCATATGCATATATGGCCTCGGAACACTGAGACCGAAAGGTCGAATGTGTATCATATAGTAGATATGATCAACATAGAGATATTCACCTTTGAAAACTACTCCATCTCACGTGATGACCGGACATGGTTTAGTTGATATGGATCACGTGATCATTTAGATGACTAGAGGGATGTCTATCTAAGTGGGAGTTCTTAAGTAATATGATTAATTGAATTTAAATTTATCATGAACTTTGTCCTGATGGTTTTTGCATATCTATGTTCTTGTAGATCAATGGACCGTTTCACCGTTCCCTTGAATTTTAATGCGTTCCTAGAGAAAGCTAAGTTGAAATATGATGGTAGCAACTACATGGACTGGGTCCGTAACTTGAGGATTATCCTCATTGATGCACAGAAGAATTACGTCCTAGAAGCACCGCTAGGTGCAAGACCCGCTGCAGGAGCAACTCCGGATGTTATGAACGTCTGGCAAAGTAAAGCTGATGACTACGCGATAGTTCAGTGTGCCATGCTTTACATCTTAGAATCGGGACTTCAAAGACGTTTTGAACGTCATGGAGCATATGAGATGTTCTAGGAGTTGAAGTTAATATTTCAAGCAAATGCCCAAGTTGAGAGATATGAAGTCTTCAACAAGTTCTATAGCTGCAAGATGGAGGTGAACAGTTCTGTCAGTGAAGACATAGTCAGAATGTCTGGGCACCATAACCACTTGACTCGGCTGAGAGTTAATCTTCCTGATGATAGTGTCATTGACAGAGTTCTTCAATCACTGCCACCAAGCTATAAAGGCTTCATGATGAACTATAACATGCAAGGGATGGAAAAGACAATTCCCGACCTCTTCACGATGCTTAAGGCCGCAGAGGTAGAAATCAAAAAGGAGCATCAAGTGTTGATGGTTAACAACACCACTAGTTTCAAGAAAAAGGGCAAAGGGAAGAAGGGGAACTTCAAGAAGAATAGCAATCAAGTTGCTGCTCAAGGGAAGAAGCCCAAGTCTGGACCTAAGCCTGAAATTGAGTGCTTCTACTACAAAGGGACTGGTCACTGGAAGCGGAACTGCCCCAAGTATTTGGCGGATAAGAAGGATGGCAAAGTGAAAGGTATATCTGATATACATGTTATTGATGTGTACCTTACTAATGCTCGTAGTAGCGCCTGGGTATTTGATACTGGTTCTGTTGCTCATATTTGCAACTTGAAACAGGGGATACAAATTAAACAAAGATTGTCTAAGGACGAGGTGATGATGCACGTCTGAAATGGTTCCAAGGTCGATGTGATCGCCGTCAGCATGCTACCTCTACATCTACCTTCGGGATTAGTTTTAGACCTGAATAATTGTTATTTGGTGCCAGTGTTGAGCATGAACATTATATCTAGATCTTGTTTGATGCAAGACGGTTATTCATTTAAATCAGAGAATAATGGTTGTTGTATTTATATGAGTAATATCTTTTATGGTCATGCACCCTTGATGAGTGGTCTATTTTTGTTGAATCTCGATCATAGTGACACACATATTCATAATATTGAAGCCAAAAGATGCAAAGTTAATAATGATAGTGCAACTTATTTGTGGCACTACTGTTTAGGTCATATTGGAGTAAAGCGCATGAAAAAACTCCATGCTAATGGGCTTTTGGAATCACTTGATTATGAATCACTTGATGCTTGCGAACCATGCCTCATGGGCAAGATGACTAACACTCTGTTCTCCAGAACAATGGAGCGAGCCACTGACTTATTGGAAATAATACATACCGATGTATGCAGTCCGATGAGTGTTGAGGTTCGTGGCGGGTATCGTTATTTTCTGACCTTCACAGATGATTTCAGCAAATATGGGTATATCTACTTAATGAAACACAAGTCTGAAACATTTGAAAAGTTCAAAGAATTTCAGAGTGAAGTGGAAAATCATCGTAACAAGAAAATAAAGTTTCTACAATCTGACCGCGGATGCGAATATTTGAGTTACGAGTTTGGTCTTCATTTGAAACAATGTGGAATAGTTTCACAACTCACGCCACCTAGAACACCACGGCGTAATGGTGGGTTCGAACATCGTAACCGTACTTTATTAGATATGGTGTGATCTATGATGTCTCTTACCAATTTACCACTATCGTTTTGGGGTTATGCTTTAGAGACGGCTGCATTCATGTTAAATAGGGCACCATCTAAATCCGTTGGGACAACACCATATGAACTTTGGTTTGGCAAGAAACCTAAGCTGTCATTTCTTAAAGTTTGGGGCTGCGATGCTTATGTGAAAAAGCTAAGCTCGAACCCAAATCGGAGAAATGCGTCTTCATAGGATACCCAAAGGAAACGGTTGGGTACAGCTAGTATCATAGATCCAAAGGCAAGATATTCGTTGCTAAGAATGGATCCTTTCCAGAGAAGGAGTTTCTCTCAAAAGAAGTGAGTGGGAGGAAAGTAGAACTTGATGAGGTAACTGTACCTGCTCCCTTATTGGAAAGTAGTTCGTCACAAAAATTAGTTCCAGTGATGCCTACACCAATTAGAGAGCAAGCTAATGATGATGATCATGAAACTTCAGATCAAGTTACTACCGAACCTTGTAGGTCAACCAGAGTACGGTCTGCACCAGAGTGGTACGGTAATCCTATTCTGGAAGTCATGTTACTAGACCATGATGAACCTACGAACTATGAGGAAGCGATCATGAGCCCAGATTCCGCAAAATGGCTTGAGGTCATGAAATCTGAGATGGGATCCATTTATGAGAACAAAGTGTGGATTTTGGTTGACCTGCCCGATGATCGGCAACCCATAGAGAATAAATGGATCTTCAAGAAGAATACTGACGTTGACGATAATGTTACTGTCTACAAAGATCGACTTGTTGTGAAAGCTTTTCGACAACTTCAAGGAGTTGACTATGATGAGACTTTCTCACCCGTAGCTATGCTTAAGTCTGTCCGAATCATTTTAGAAATTGCCGCATTTTATGATTATGAAATTTGGCAAATGGATGTCAAAACCGCATTCCTTAATGGATTTCTTAAAGAGGAGTTGTATATGATGCAATCAGAAGGTTTTATAGATCCTAAAGGTGCTAACAAAGTGTGCAAGCTCCAGCGATCCATTTACGGACTGGTGCAAGCCTCTCGGAGTTGGAATATACGCTTTGATAGTGTGATCAAAGCATATGGTTTTATATAGACTTTTGGAGAAGCCTGTATTGACAAGAAAGTGAGTGGGAGCTATGTAGCATTTCTAATATTATATGTGGATGAAATAGTGTTGATTGGAAATAATACAAAATTTCTAGATAGCATAAAAGGATACTTGAGTAAGATTTTTTCAATGAAAGACCTCGGTGAAGATGCTTATATATTGAGCATCAAGATCTATAGATATATATCAAGACGCTTAATTGGACTTTCACAAAGCACATACCTTGATAAAGTTTTGAAGAAGTTCAAAATGATCAGTCAAAGAAAGGGTTCTTGCTTGTGTTACAAGGTGTGAAGTTGAGTCAGACTCAATGCCCGACCACTGCAGATGATAGAGAGAAAATGAAAGTCATTCCCTATGCCTCAGCCATAGGTTCTATCATGTATGCAATGCTGTGTACCAGACCCGATGTGTGCCTTGCTATAAGTTAGGAGGGAGGTACCAAAGTAATCCAGGTGTGGATCACTGGACAACGGTCAAGAACATCCTGAAATACCTGAAAAGGACTAAGGATATGTTTCTCGTTTATGGAGGTGACAAAGAGCTTGTCATAAATGGTTACGTTGATTCTAGCTTTGACACTGATCCAGATGGCTCTAAGTCACCAACCAGATACATATTCATATTGAATGGTGGAGCTGTCAGTTGGTGCAATTCCAAGCAGAGCGTTGTGGCGGGATCTACGTCTGAGGTGGAGTACATAGCTGCTTCGGAAGCAGCAAATGAAGGAGTCTGGACGAAGGAGTTCATATCCGATCTAGGTGTAATACCTAGTGCATCGGGTCCAATGAAAATCTTTTATGATAATACTGGAGCAATTGCCTGAGCGAAGGAATCCAGATTTCATAATAGAACGAAAAACATCAAGAGACGCTTCAACTCCATCCACAATGAAGTCAAGGAGGGAGACATAGAGATTTGCAAAATACATACAGATCTGAATGTTGCAGACCCATTGACTAAGCCTCTTCCACGAGAAAAACATCACCAGCACCAAGTCTCCATGGGTGTTAGAATCATTACATTATAATCTAGATTATTGACTCTAGTGCAAGTGGAATACTGAAGGAAATATGCCCTAATGGCAATAATAAAGTAGTTCTTTGTATTTTCCTTATATCATGATAAATGTTTATTATTCATGCTAGAATTGTACTAACCGGAAACTTAGTACATGTGTGAATACATAGAAAAAATAAGTGTCCCTAGTATGCCTATACTTGACTAGCTCGTTAATCAAAGATGGTTAAGTTTCCTGACCATAGACATGTGTTGTCATTTGATGAACGGGATCACATCGTTAGAGAATGATGTGATGGACAAGACCCATCCGTTAGCTTAGCATAATGGTCGTTAAGTTTTATTGCTATTGCTTTCTTCATGACTTATACATATTCCTTTGACTATGAGATTATGCAACTCCCGAATACCAGAGGAACACCTTGTGTGCTATCAAATGTCACAATGTAAATGGGTGATTATAAAGATGCTCTACAGGTGTCTTCAAAAGTGTTCGTTGGGTTGGCATAGATCGAGATTAGGATTTGTCACTCCGAGTATCGGAGAGGTATATCTGGGCCCTCTCGGTAATGGACATCACAATAAGCCTTGCAAGCAATGTGACTAATGAGTTAGTGGCGGGATGACGCATTGCAGAACGAGTAAAGAGACTTGCCGGTAACGAGATTGCACTAGGTATGAGGACACTAACGATCGAATCTCAGGCAAGTAACTTGCCGATGACAAAGGGAATAACGTATGTTGTCATTGCGGTTTGATCAATAAAGATCTTCGTAGAATATGTAGGAACCAATATGAGCATCGATGTTCCACTATTGGTTATTGACCGGAGATGTGTCTCGGTCATGTCTACATAGTTATCGAACCCGTAGGGTCCGCACGCTTAACATTCGATGATGATTTGTATTATGAGTTATGTGTTTTGTTGAAGAGCATATTGCATAAAGAGTATGTCGAAAGAGTATGTCTCGGGCGAAGCAACCATCACTTCACCTTTTCCACAGTAAGTACCTCCTTGGGCCAGTGAAAAATCACTTTTCTCTCTCCATCAAGTGCATTTATTGTCAATATAACCCTGTCACCGAAACACCTCTTTGGTTATAGTTAGTTTAGGTTAGTCATGAGTTAGTCTAACCTCTATCTAAGTTAGAGTATCCAAACAGGAGCAGTATAGGACATGCAAGTTGCTCAAAGCATACAGTCAAATTCGTATGTGAAAGGATCTTTTTTCTTTTTGAAAACGGAACGTGAAAGGATCTTCGAATGATATAATTTTCAAATTATATAAAATCTTATCAATAGTCAAAGGCATCCTCGAAGAATACATTAGGTCCTACTCCCTCCGTCTAGGTGTATAAGTCACCTTACAAAAACCAAATAATCCCAAAATACTTAGGCGCGGTGCATTAACTCCCACCTCGTTTCTTGTTTCTTGACATATCCACCAATAAGAGATGTGGGGCGTGCATGTTTTCAATGACTTAGACTACCAAACACGACATGCAATGGCTAGTTCATTGCATGCAATGCTATTAATTAGCAAATAAATATTAATTTCTCTCGTTTTCCCCTCTTCCTTGGTTACGGTGCACAATCTAAGATGACTTATTCACTAGACGGAGGGAGTATATAAAATCTTACCAATAGTCAAAACCAAGTGTTACTACTACAGCAAACAAGTTCAAAATGAGAAACTGGACCCACTCATGGCACGGCACGCCTGTCTCGTTTGGTCCGTCGGTCAAAGCGCTTCCTCTTCTTGGCATAACAATAGAGTACAATAATTTTTTTAGAATGCTCTTGGCATGTCGCTAACATGTGATGAGTTAACTGACCTCAATAGACGGCAAAAACGCCAGCCCGCCGCACTTTGAGAGAGACTAGGAGCGAGAAGCGATACGGGCTGGTGGATTACGAGAGCTAGGTGTCGCACGAAGGCCAAGAAATATGGTGATAGCGTGGGTTGGCCACATACAGTATGATGTAACTACACTGGGCTGCCGTGTTTTGTACTCTTCCAGTCTACTATGGAGATGATTGGTTGATTTTATATTGCTAAATAATATAAAATATTATGAGTCCAGACGCTCCACCACGAGGTTCCTTGCTCCTTCTCGGTCATCGGGAATCTATGTTCTTCCATTGTTTTTTTGACATGAGCTTTGTTCATCCTTTTGCCAACACGCGGGACATCTAGCATCAAGGTGCACGTGTCATGCAAGAAAATGGAGATAAGCAGTGCGTAAGTGAGTCGTGCACTATGATGGCACTTAGTACTACGTAATATTTTTCCTCCTCGATGGCACGTGAATAGTGCATGCACGCAATGACGGAGCACGGGATGGTAGCCATAGACATGGTCTGCCCTTTTTGGAGAGAGTACTAAATACGTATTAAATTTGATGTGTCCTGTCAACTCGCAGAACGACGAGAAGCACACACTAAATGACGGAGCACGGGATGGTAGCCATGGACATGGTCAATCCTTTTTGGAGACTACTTTTGATGTGGCCGGTCTACTCGCAAACGAGGAGAAGCTTTGCTTAGTACACTATCGACTGTAGTACCATCATCATTGTTTGACTTCCGGAAGAGGCGAAGAGCCAAGCGCACGGTCACCTACTCACAGTATAACCGGTTGTGTTGGCACTAATTTTTTAACGTAGTACCTGAGTGTATTGCTCCAGTGGTCATCACATGTGAGCCAATCGATTCGCACCCTTCCATGCTCCATTTTGTCTTGTGTTCCTTCCTCCGTCGAACACACTGACAAGTGGGCCCAATGCTCATGTATGCCAACGTGGTAGTTAATTATTTTGTAAGAGTCAGCTATCACACCCTTTCGATGGCATGCCAATGTACCCACTAGAAACAAGTTATACTTGTTCGGTTCAACCACCTCCCTAGGTGTTTGGAGAGGAACTAGCCTACGCCGCCTGCCCACCTATAGAACCGCCTCACACTTAATGTTTATTTGCTAACTAATAGCATTGCATGCAATGAACTAACCATTGCATGTCGTGTTTGCTAATCTCAAGTCATTAAAAGCATGCTGAGGGAGTCCTGGATTAGGGGGCCTCCGGACAGCCAGACTATATCCTTTGGCTGGACTGTTGGACTATGAAGATACAAGATTGAAGACTTCGTCTCGTGTCCGGATAGGACTCTACTTGGCGTGGAAGGAAAGCTAGGCAATACGGATATGTATATCTCCTCCTCTGTAACCGACCTTGTGTAATCCTAGCCCCCTTCGGTGTCTATATAAACCGGAGGGTTTTAGTCCGTAGGACAACATACAATCATACCATAGGCTAGCTTCTAGGGTTTAGCCTCTACGATCTTGTGGTAGATCAACTCTTGTAATACCCATATCATCAAGAATAAATCAAGAAGGACGTAGGGTTTTACCTCCATCAAGAGGGCCCGAACCTGGGTAAAACATTGTGTTCCCTGCCTCCTGTTACCATCCGCCTTAGACGCACAGTTCGGGGCCCCCTACCCGAGATCCGCCGGTTTTGACACCGACATTGGTGCTTTCATTAAGAGTTCCTCTGTGTCGTCACCCTTAGGCTTGATGTCTCCTACTATCATCGATAGCAATGCAGTCTAGGGTAAGACTTTTCTCCCCAGACAGATCTTTGAGTTCGGTGGATTCGCACTGCGGGCCAACTCACTTGGCCATCTGGAGTAGATCGAAAGTTATGCCCCTGGCCACCAGGTCAGGTTTGGAAGCTTAAATTATACGGCCGATATCCGCGGAGACTTGATCTTCGACGGGTTCGAGCCCCTGCCTTGTGCGCCGCACGGTCGCGATGAGTATGATTTAGCTCTACCATCATACAGTGTTTAGGAGATCGCACCGACAACTGCTCTGACCCTCAATTCGGAGCCAATCGCGCCATCCATGGACGGGTGGATAGACCCCGCCACGGAGGCCGTACCCTCAACGGCGATCGAGCCAAATATCGACCTTACCCCTCATGAGAGCCGTGTTGTCAAATTGCCAGATCCTTCTCCGGCCACGGACTCCGAACCGCATGTGCCCGTTCCTATCAAATCTGATTGGGCGCCGATCATGGAGTTTATCACCACAGATATTTTGCAACACTCGCCCTTCGGTGACATACTGAATTCACAAAGGTCTATCTCCTTGTCAGGAGAGTCCTGGCTGAACCATGTCTGGCAGGACTGGGATATGGATGATGAAGAAATTCGTCGCCCACCCACCACCCACTTAGTATCCACTATCGACGATTTAACCAACTGCTCGACTTCAACTCCGAAGACATCGATGGTATGGACGATGATGCAGGAGACAAACAGGAACCACTGCCCACAGGGCACCAGACGCCCACTTCATCACATGACGTATACATGGTGGGCACATTAAAAGAAAAGGACGACGAGGAACGGAAGGACGCAACAAAGGGTTGCCCCTTCGAGAAGCAGTCAAAGCGGCGGCGCAAGCGCCGCTCCAAATCCCGCTTCGGCAGAAACAACGATCATATAGACCCAGCGTTAGAGCAGGGTGAACCATCGCCGTACCACGGCAACACGGAGAATCAAACCGAACAACCCGACTCTGTCAAAGATAATAATCCGGACGACATCACACCGGACAAACACCCGGAGCAACAGAATGCCCATCATTGACTTGTCTCCACCGCGAGGAGTCTAAAAAAGCAGAAGCAAAGGCTCAAGGCTGCGCAAGACACACTCAGAATCAGATGGAGTAATGTAGTCAACACAACAGCGAAGTACGGCGGTAATCGCCACGCCAAGAGCTACCCGAAGCGGAAGTTGCTACCTGAATTCGGTGAGGAGGCCTTAGATCCCCCGCAACTAAAAATTAAAATGGCCATCTGGCCAGATAGACGACCTCATGGCCAACATAGAGCGGCAAACAACGCCGCACATAAGCCAATACGCGGTCCACACGAGGGCTTGCATCAAAAGGACGGCGCAACCAGATCCATCTATGGACCACGCAAGCGCGCTCCAGCATACGATGCATCACAACAAACATCCGAACACCACGGCACACCCAGATACAGGGGTGCCGCACACCCCCTATGTTTCACCGACGAGGTGCTGGACAATGAATTTCCAGAGGGATTCAAACCCGTAAACATAGAGGCATACGACGGAACAACAGACCCTGGGGTCTGGATTGAGGACTATATCCTCCATATCCATATGGCTCGAGGAGATGATCTCCACGCCATCAAGTACTTACCCCTCAAGCTCAAAGGACCAGCTCAGCACTGGCTTAAAAGCCTCCCCAAAAGCTCCATTGGAAGCTGGGAAGAGCTCGAAGACGCTTTTCGGGAAAATTTTCAAGGGACTTACGTCCGACCTCCGGATGTGGACGATTTGAGTCATATAATTCAACAGCCCAGAGAGTCAGCCCGAAAGCTCTGCAACAGGTTTCTTACTAAAAAGAACCAAATAGTCGACTGTCCGGATGCCGAAGCCTTGGCAGCTTTTAAGCACAGCGTCCTAGACGAATGGCTTGCCAGACACCTCGGCCAAGAAAAGCCGGGAACAATGGCAGCATTAACAAGCCTCATGACCCGCTTTTGCGTGGGTGAGGACAGCTGGCTAGCCCGATGCAGCACCAGCGACCCAAGTACATCCGAAGTTAGAGATGGAAACGGGAAATCACGACGCAGCAAAAATAATAAGTGCCGGAATAAAGAAGACAGCCCGAAGAGCATGACGGTAAGCGCCGGATTCAGAAGCTCTCGGCTAGGTCAGCAAAAGCCGCCCTCTAAAGGCGCCAGAGATGAACTGTCCAGCCTAAACAAAATTCTGGACCAAATATGTCAGATCCATAGCACCCCCGATAAACCTGCAAATCATACCCACATAGAATGTTGGGTCTTCAAGCAGTCTGGCAAGCTCAACGCCGAACATAAGGGGCAGGATACACCAAGCAAAGACGAGGATGAGCCTCGCAAGCAAAACACTGGGGAACAGAAGAAATTTCCACCAGAAGTCAAAACAGTAAACGTGTTACACATGATAAAGGGGAGAAACAAAGCGGCACTCCCAGATAAATATGCCCAAGGGCCTATCACCATGGAGTTCTGCCACTGGCCATCTCAACCGATCACCTTCGACCATCAGGATTACTCAGCAAGTATCCGGCGCACAGGATGGGCTGCCTTGGTATTAGATCCAATAATTGACGGATACCACTTCACACGAGTCCTGATGGACGGTGGCAGCACTCTAAACCTGATGTATCAGGACACAGTCTGCAAAATGGGGATAGACCCAACGAAAATTCACCACAACAATACTACCTTTAAAGGAGTAACGCCAGGCCCAGGGGCTCATTGCACGGGCTCCCTGCTACTAGATGTTATATTTGGCTTCCCCGATAACTTCCATAGCGAAAATTTAACCTTCCACATTGCTCCATTCCAAAGTGGCTATCAAGCACTACTTGGACGTGAAGCTTTCGCTCACTTTAATGCGATACCGCATTACACTTCCCTCACGCTTAAGATGCCCGGTCCACGTGGCATCATTACAGTAAATGGAAATATTGACCGATCCCTGCGCGCCGAAGAGAGTGCGGCTGCCTTGGCAGCCGCACACTAAAACGGCCTCACCAACTAAAGCATTTGATAGGTCGTCAAGACCACAGACACGGTTAGACGAGTCCGGCGCAGCTATACGTAATTCATACAGGTTTGATGGCCACACCCCTATTACAAATGCAAGGGGCTCAACGCGCGCAGACAAGTGACAATTTTTACTCATCTTGAATTGTACATGGTTTCTTTAAACCTACCTTTTTGCATGACAACTTTTCACCTAAGTTCCTCTCTTTTACAGATGACCATCGTGCTACACCTGTCCAGGATACGACACAACGGAGACACAGGCGCAGACGTGCAGAAGGGACCCGTTGCAAGGATTCTTTTTAGATTAAGACCCTGCGTCAACCTTTTTTATTGTCTCTTGTTGGTATACATCCCTCAGATTCTCAGTACAATTGAGAAGGATGCTGACGTATTGGCATGTGGCCATGTCAGAATAATGCACATACCTGGACACCAGGGGCTTCTTACAAAGGGCACTTTTTTGGCCCGGTTTACACCATAAAGACCGAATACCTTATGGAGTGTTCGGCGTCGCGAGTTTGGCCTTATATGCATCAGCTCTGAATCATGTCTTTGGTCAAATGTTGGGTTTGCCCAGCTCCTGTGTTTTGCTGCCTTACGTTCCGCTCTATCGGCTAAGGCGGCACCATGAGAATTACTGCGATTGTGCCCTGGTTCATCTGGACAAGCACCTTAGTAGAGAAAGCCGAAAACTGACTGTCATGATATATCGTGAGACTGGTCAACCACTCGATGACCTATCGGAATCTTAGAATTCCTCTGCCTTAACGAAGGACCGTTTCCCAGCCAGGCATGTACGCACCCCGAATTCGGGTGAGTGCGGAGCCACGAGGGGCTATATAGTAGCCCCACTGTCAAACTCCTGTGGCTAAGTGAAAGTGTTAAAGCATTATAGTCTGGTTGCCTAGTTCGCTGCACTATCACCTCCTTAATAGGACCAAGACGTTGGATTAAGTGTGAACACACGTCTTCTGCGAACACCCTCGCATTATATGCGTGGGGGATGAAGCCGACGACTGCAATCTTTTAGGTTATATACATATATACATAAACGGCTGCACAGGAGGCATCATATTACTTTCGGGCAAAAGTATAAATATAGCCTTGATAAATTTAATAAAACATAGTTTTTACAATGGGAATACATGTCACTCAAACATGATATTCTTCGAGCACTGGGCCTCTATCAAACAAGCACCCTCAAGAACTTCTTCAAAATAGTGCTCGACAGCCACTCGGCCTATGGCCGAACCCTGCGCCGCAATAATGGTGGCATCCATCTCCGCCCAGTATGCTTTGACACGGGCAAGGGCCATCCGCGAGCCTTCTATGCACGCCGACCTCTTCATCGAATTAATGCGCGACACTGCACCAAGGAACTGCTGCACCAAGCTAAAATAGATGTTCGGCTTCGGCCTCTCCGGCCACAGATGATCCACAACAGACCTCATTGCGAGTCCGGGCAACCTATTGAGTTCGGCCCATTCGGCAAGCTGATCAGTCAATGGAAGAAGACGCTCTGGAAAGTTAAATTGTGAACAGAATAGCTTGTCCGCTTCACATTCTGTTTGATCTCGGAAGTATTCGGCCGCATCGACAGCGCTCGCCGTCAAGTCCAGATATGCGTCTGCCGAACTCCACAGCTGATCTAGAGGGGCATACCGCGGATCTCCGAACTTCCTCCGCAGCATAAAGGGCTTCCCAGCCACAATATCACCGGCTTCACGCAGCTCCTCCTTCTTCGCTCTCATGGCAGAGCGGGTGTCTTTGGTCGCCATCGTGGCCTTTTCAAGGTCCGTCACCTTTGCTTGGTTTTCTTCTTCAAGGAACTGGCAACGATCGGCAGTGTCTTTTAACTTTACAGCCATCTTGGCTATTTTCTCTTTGCTCTCACAATGCGCGGCCTTCTAGGCTCTTAACTCTTCGTCCGTCTTCAAAGCAGCCGCATTACTACTCCTTGCTTGTTCTTTGGCTCAGGCAAGTTCTGCCCGAAGGGTCTCCATGGTGGCAGCTCCATCTACAGTCACAACATATTAAAGATAATGGCATCACGCTGCTCTCACTATGTGACATTCACCAGAAAACATCACTTACCATGTGCCTCGTCAAGCCGCTTGTTGACAAGCTCGATGTCGGCATCTGCCGCATCAAGTTGCCGCTTTAGTTCGGCAAACTCATTAGTCCGGCTAGCCACCAGAGATTCCACCACCTGCACATAAAAGCGGTATGGTTATTACCTGGGACTACGATCCTCTATTTGCCGCCGTTCTCGGTGACAACCAGAGTCTCGGGGGCTACTATCTACACAGGGCACATCTAAAAATGTGCGGTACTATCACAAATGTATATCATTTTACGTACCTCAAAGCCCGTTAGTAGACTCATAAAGGCGTCATGCAACCCTCTTTCGGCGGACGAAATCCTTTCCATCACCTTACCCATCAACGTACGGTGTTCTTCCGAGATGGTCGCTCGCTTCAGCAGATCCCTCAGTGCGTCCGACTGCATACCAGACGGCGCCGGACTCTTTTGTTTCCCCTCTTCAAGAGCCGGATACTGGGGACTTCGGGTGACCATAGGATTATCTTCTGGCCTCACCGGACCCAGGGAGGCCCTCCGTGACGACACTTCAAGGTCGCCCGCTTCTTGAGCGGGGGAGTCCGGGGGAGGCGTTTCGCTCTCCATCATCTCCGGAAGAAGATCCCCTGAAGACGAGCTCTGTTGAGAAGGGCTAAGATCCGAACTGCAAGATAAACGCTTCGATTATTTTCCTCGGAATTAAGGTAGAATATCTTTACTATTAAGCATTTTTTGATCACTTACGGCTCGTTAGAGGGCTGATCCCTGCGCGGTCTTTGTGCGGCAAGAGCACCCTTCGAGGCAGGACCCTCTAGTGGAGACTTCTTCTCCCATTTGGAAGCCTTGGTTTCCGAATCTTCAGAGGCAGTCCTCTTCCTTCCCGGGAGCGAGAGAATGTCAGATTCTTCCCCTTGGTTATCCTCCTTCATGGAGGCGCTCATTCCCTCTGTTGGAATTGGTAGCGGTGGGGGCCCTCTTTCGCCCTCATTATTCCCCCTTTCATCTTCCTTTGAGGGCGCTGGGCAAGGCGCTAGCTCGAGCATCTTTTCCAGTACCAGATTGTCCAAACCCTCAGGAAGGGGGGCCGAACAGCAAATCATATTCGCCTTTGTTAGCCAGTCCTGGTCAAAGGGTGATTTCTCAGAATGACATCATAATAAATGAAAGACGGTGTGTTCGGCTAGAGGATTACTTACTTGGTCGGCGGTGCGGTTGCTACTCAGGCCCACGTCCTCGGTAGTGTCCGGACACTCTATTTGGGGTCTGAAGAACGACTTGTACATCTCCTCGTGCGTCAGGCCGAGGAAATTCTGAATAGCGCATGGTCCTTCTGGGTTGAATTCCCGCAAGCGGAGGGGCCGGCGTTTGCAAGGCTGGACTCGACGAACCAGCATGCCTTGCACTACCATAACCAAACTAAAATCTCCCTCGAAGAGATCTCGGATGCGGCTCTGCAGTATGGGCACATCCTTGGCTAGACCCCAGCTCAGCCCCCTGCTGATCCATGACATCAGTTGTGGAGGAGGGCCCGAGCGAAAGGCGGGGGAAGCTACCCACTTGGCACTTCTGGGAGCGGTGACGTAGAACCACTCCCGTTGCCATAATCCGGACACCTCTGGAAAGGAACCTTTTGACCACGGAGCTCCAGCAATCTTGCTTATTAATGCACCCCTGCACGCTGCATACTGCCCCTTGACCGTCTTCGGCTTCACATCAAAGGTCTTGAGCCACAGGCCGAAGTGAGGGGTAATGCGGAGGAATGCCTCACATACGACAATAAATGCCGAGATGTGGAAAAACGAATCCGAGGCTAGATCATGGAAATCAATCCTGTAATAGAACATCAAACCCCTTACGAAGGGATCTAGAGTGAGGCCTAGTCCTCGGAGAAAGTGGGAGATAAACACGACGTCTTCGTTGGGTTCAGGAGTAGGGACGACCTGCCCTCGGGCAGGCAGCCGATGCGAGACTTTGGCGATCAAGTATCTTGCCTCCCTCAACTTCTTGATATCCTCTTCCGTGACGGAGGAGGGCATCCACCGGCCCTGGAGGCTGGATCCAGACATGATTGAAGGTCCAAAGCACCTGACCTGTGCTTTGGGTGTTAGAACTCAAGGCGGGGGAAGGATTCGATTGAACATGGGAGGAAAAAAGTAAAAGCGTTGACCCTTTATAAAGGGGGTGAACATCAAGCGTCCTCCTCGTGGCCGTTTGGGACTTGCCTAAAATCTAGGAGTCCTAGGCGCGGTTGGGTTACCCACGACCGTATTGATGAGAATTCCGTAATAAGGGGGACACGATCTCTGCTTTGAAAAGACGTGTCAAGAAACTGCCTCGCGTTATGTGTGGGGCTAGTTAAAGGAAAAAGTTCGAATAATCACCGGGCCATGGCATAATGTCATGTTGCCAAAACGTGTCAGCAGATTAGATCTGTGGAAATATTATTCTCTCTACGGTGGTATGTGGAACTTATTTTGCAGGGTCGGACACTATCCTTGTATTCAAATTTTTCCGTGGTGTATTCGGAGGAGGAATCCGCCTTGCAATGCCGAAGACAAGATTGCACGCCGGACTCATCGTCATTGAAGGCTGGTTCAGGGGCTACTGAGGGAGTCCTGGATTAGGGGGTCTCTGGACAGCCGGACTATATCCTTTGGCCGGACTGTTGGACCATGAAGATACAAGATCGAATACTTCGTCTCGTGTCGGGATAGGACTCTACTTGGCGTGGAAGGCATGCTAGGCAATACGGATATGTATATCTCCTCCTTTGTAACCGACCTTGTGTAACCCTAGCCCCCTTCGGTGTCTATATAAACCAGAGGGTTTTAGTCCGTATGACAACATACAATCATACCATAGGCTAGCTTCTAGGGTTTAGCCTCTCCGATCTCGTGGTAGATCAACTCTTGTAATACCCATATCATCAAAAATAAATCAAGCAGGACATAGGGTTTTACCTCCATCAAGAGGGCCCGAACCTGGGTAAAAGATCGTGTTCCCTGCCTCCTGTTACCATCCTCCTTAGATGCACAGTTCGGGACCCCCTACCCGAGATCTGCTGGTTTTGACACCGACACATGCGCACCCACATCTCTTATTGGTGGATATGTCAAGAAACAAGAAACGAGGTAGAAGTTAATGCACCGTGCCTAAGTATTTTGGGATTATTTGGTTTTCGTAAGATGACACCTAGACGGAGGGAGTATTATACTTGAAGGCTACAAGGTTGGCTATAGATGATGTGGCAGTGTCGTGTAGCCATCAGCTGGTTATACTATTAACCATGCTCTTATAATTCTCCTATATTTAGGAATGGAGGGAGTAGGTGGCATGCATGATACTACCTATAATACTCCCATTACAACCAGCCTGGTAGAATTAAAATACCTAATCTAAATGGTCGCCGCCCGATCTCTTTGTCCTCCTCCAACATCTGACAGAAGAAGAATCAAGCAAGACACCGGCTGTATTCGCCGGTGTCGCCTCGGTGGTGGCCTTCATGGGATACAATCGGTGGCGGTCTCCCGTGTTCTACTTTTGTTCGATGATGTCGGCAGGCAGGGATGCGCTGCCCGTCACCTCGTCTGCATCCGCGTAGCCGCATCACCTCGTCAACATCCGCGGCGGCTTCTTTCTCTGCCTACATGTCACGGTTATGTGCGCGTCGATGGCGGATGGCATAGTGGCAGACACTGGAGGCGCTGTACGACGCGGCGGTGTCGAGGGCAACGACGATGCCCGTGCCGCCATGCTCCCCGACAAGCCGGCGTGGAGCAAGTCGGCACTCTTCCTCAAGCTGTATTGGAGGGGCCAGCTGCGAAACCACGCGCTGGCTTAGTGCGGCAACAGCCTCCGACGGGCTAGGCGAGGTAGGTGGATAAGTGATCTGCCGGGCTCGACGGGCCACCCAGACGGCTTTTATGCTGGAGAACTGCTCTTCCTGCTCGTCGGATGCTGCCGAAAGAGTGGACAAAATGGTGGAAGGAGGAGCTTGGCCGATGTCCTGCTCCTGAACGGACGTGTGTGGCCGGAGTTGGTTTCTCGCATTCCACGCAGGTTTCTATATCTATACTATCTTCTTCTTCTTCTTCTATTCTTCTATTTCTATCTATATATAGTGTACCAATTTTAAGTAGGACTAAGAACATCAATCATAACCATTGATCTTGTAGACCCAATGGCCAATACCGGTAGGATTCGCATGAATAGTACACTGCTGCTACCTCATCTGTGTTCTAGAACAATCATGTACCCTTTCTATAAAAAAGAAGCCATAACTAGCTCCAATGGGCTGTGTTGCCACATGACCACCAGATGGTTTGATTGAGCCCAGTCGAGATGGTTTAGTAGGAGAATGTGAATATTTCTCAAAAAAAAGAACACGTGGAAAAAGTGAAGCAACATGCAGTTCTTGTTAAATGAATGTACAATCTTACTTTTTTCCCTTTTACCAAAATCACCCTGTTATATTAAGACATGCCTTGCACGTGTATACATACTAGTCTATATATAGTGTACCAATTTTAAGTAGGACTAAGAACATCAATCATAACTCCGTACGTTCATCGTGATGCAAGAGGTACGAGCCGAGGAACACTGTTGGAGACACCCCCCATAATTTTCCTCGTCATCATCTGAGTCCTAGAAGATCTCACCCATGTCATCATTAGGCATGCAGACACCTTCATAGACAAACTGCGCAGAAGGATGTGATGCCCCAGGACCGGAGCTTCAGATGCCTTCCATATGTTCCGGGTTTTCGCCATGTGTTTCATTTGTGCCTGCCCTTTTATTTTTTTGCATTGCATCATGTCATCATGCCGTCATCTCATAAATCTTTTGCAACTCAAATAAATAAATCATATGGATTTTCAGTCCATTTAAACCGAGGGAATTCATATGGTGATTCTCTTTATAACATATCCTCCCGATATTAGGGAGATATATTAAATATTCCATTTATTTGGAATTCACCTTAATACACTTGCATATTAAATCCCTCGGCCTTTTCTTCTTCAAGTTGTTGACTCTCTAACCTTGCCTTATATCCTTTCGTCATTTTCCGGAGCTCCACCTAACATTTCAACATTTTTGATGACTCCAAAAAAACCTCGTCCTAGTTCAAACCCATTTGAATTAAATTAAAATGAGTTTGAATTCTTATCGTTCAATATGGCCTTTTCTAATTTTCTCGGAACAAGCATATTTTTGTGAGTTCGGGAAAATTATCCCCATGCTCAAAATATTTTCCTAACCCTCTCTTTCTTTCCCTCTCTCTAATTTCTTTTCTGTTCAAGAGATAAGTGTTAAAGAGAGAGAGGGAGAAGAGAATCCGGGCCCATCTTTTCCCCGCAGTCCAACCAACCCCTATGGCCCACCTAACTATACCATGCGGCCTGACCGAGATAGCCCGAAGCCCAGTTCCTTCACCGCACTCATCTCCCACTCGTTCCCGCAGCGCCGCCATATCCCCTTGATCCCCATCGCTCTCTTGCCCGATCCCCTAGCGCTCCCTCGCAGCACCCTTCTCTCCCTCGACCCCCTCGTCCTCCTCTTGATGTGCCTCCTCCTCCTCGTCCCGATTAGGAGGACCTCTCGATCCACCATCATCCTCCTTGCGCGAGGCCGCCGCCGCGCTGTCTCGCTCACCTACAGCTCCAGTTCTGGCCGCCTGCGTCGCCCTTGCCCGGTCCCTATCCCCACCTCTGGCGCGTCAAGATCGTTGCCTTCCGGCCGCCGCAGGCCAGCGCCACCTCCGGCCGCCGCAGGCCAGCGCCACCTCCGGCCTCCCCTTCATCAGCATCGTCCCCTGATCCTCGCCTCGAGCAACAGCGCTTCAAGGCCGGCCTCCTGCAGCTTGTCGTTGCTGGGGCTACCTACCACCAGCAATCAGCCGCGCCACCGCCGTTTTCCAGGAGCTCCGCCTCCCTGCTTCGCCTCCGCCTCTCCTCTTGCTGCTGCTCAAGTCCCTCGTCTGCCATGGCCTTCCTCCTGCCCGTGCATTTCTTTTCGTTCCCTACACTGATGCGTCGCTGGAGAAGCACCTGCTCCTCTGCTTAGGGTCCCGGCGTCCCCAGATCGCCAGCAGCGTCGGCCTGCAGCCCTGCACCACGCCCTGAACCGCCATGGGCATTGACCACCGCGCTTCGTCATCCTCTCGCAAAGCCGTCATGGCAGGCAGGAACCCTGGCTCCTCTTGCAGTCGATGTGCCCTGCCATGTCCTCCTGTTCACGATGACCGGGAGACCGCAAGAGACTTCTCTGTCGCCTATTTACTTCGTTGGTCAACAGATTGCTGCACGCCAAGTACCAGGTCAAGGAGGACCGCCAAGTTCGTCTTTCGATGTCTCCGAAATCGTCAAGTACCACGACGTCAAGTACCCTGTGGAAGCACCAAGTGCCACGACGCCGCATAAATTTCTTCTTGAACGTGTACGGCTACATGGATTCGTCAAGACCCTCGTGTACGACTACACCCGATGATGTGTCTAGTACCTCTACCGATGACCCGAACACTATGACTACGTGTACCGCTACCGTTGCAAAAATCGACACCGGCAAGTCCGAAGACGCAAGTACCACTCCGAACCATGTACGACTACCGTCGCTGAAGACCCATGTAACGCAAGAGCCAAGTTCAACTAACATCGCGTGAACCACTACTTCCCACAACGCCCCGAGAACGTCTAATTCCTCTACTTGCACCGAACCTGAATCATCCCGTTTTGGACGCTTTGAAGGTGTAACCCCGAGACGACGCCCGTGAACGAATGAACGCATGTTGTATGAGATGCACCCTTGTGCGCCTCGAGTCCGAATTGTCGATGCACGTTGCCCCTCTTTTTCCTTGTCACCGACATGTGGGAACCCGGTATCCGGGATCACTCCCCGTCACTCTTGCATGTTCCGCACGTCCGATCACTTATTAAGCACCGGTATATCAACGAGTAACTGGATCCGATATGTTGCTGTGGCATCATCTTTGGATTCGTTGTCGTGGTACCCTCTCTTTCCACCACGGTGACACATGCTTCATAATATGCTCATGTCAACATTTTCATAAAATTGCATATAACTTGCATATGTCATCCGCATCATGATAACAACATTTAAAATGTTTAAAAATTGTTGTTGCACCAAATTGCTAAACGCATGTGGGGATTTTTACCGGAAAGGTTATTTGTTGTTTCCGGCCTCACTTAAATTGCCTAAGATGTGTAGTTTACTTATGCTTCACCTCTTGCCATGCTTAACAACATTTAATATTGTTGAGTACATAAACAAGAGAGAACTAAATAATTGATGTGGTGTTCCGTCAATATGCAACTCGTTGCATATTGAGCTCCACTTAACTTGTAATTTAGTTTGTGCCTTTGCCATGCCATGCATATTTAAACTGGACATGCATCATACTTGTCTGTGCATCATGCCATGTTTACGTGATGGTTGTTTACTATGTTGTTTGTTTCTTTTCGGGAGTCTTCTCGCGTTAGCTTCGGTTTCGTTCCGGAGTTGTGAGGATCCGTTCGACTACGTCCGTTTGTCTTCTTCATGGACTCGCTCTTCTTCCTTGCGGGATCTCAGGCAAGATGACCATACCCTCGAAATAACTTCTATCATTGCTTGCTAGTTGCTCGCTCTTTGGCTTTTCCGCGATACCTACCACTTGCTATATCATGCCTCCCATATTGCCATGTCAAGCCTCTAACCCACCTTTCCTAGCAAACCGTTGTTTGGCTATGTTATCACTTTGTTCAGCCCCTCTTATAGCGTTGCTAGTTGCTGGTGAAGATGGAGTTTGTTCCATGTTGGAACATGGATATTTGTTGGTATATCACAATATCTCTTATTTAATTAATGCATCTATATACTTGGTAAAGGGTGGAAGGCTCGGCCTTATGCCTGGTGTTTTGTTCCACTCTTGCCGCCCTGGTTTCCGTCATACCGGTGTTATGTTCCTTGATTTTGCGTTCCTTACACGGTTGGGTTATAATGGGAACCCCTTGACAGTTCGCCTTGAATAAAAATCCTCCAGCAAGGCCCAACCTTGGTTTTACATTTGCACTAACAACCTAGCCTTTTTCCCTTGGGTTTCCGGAGCCCGAGGGTCATCTTTATTTAACCCCCTGGTCCAGTGCTTCTCTAGGTGTTGGTCCAACCTGAGCGATGTCCGACGCCCCCTGGGCAACCAGGGTCTATGCCACCCCGACGTCTCGCTCATCCGGTGTGCCCTGAGAACGAGATATGTGCAGCTCCTATCGGGATTTGTCGGCACATTCGGGCGGCTTTGCTGGTCTTGTTTTTCCATTGTCGAAATGTCTTGTAACCGGGATTCCGAGCCTGATCGGGTCTTCTTGGGAGAAGGAATATCCTTCGTTGACTGTGAGAGCTTGTAATGGGCTAAGTTGGGACACCCCTGCAGGGATTTGAACTTTCAAAAGCCGTGCCCGCGGTTATGGGCAGATGGGAATTTGTTAATGTCCGGTTGTAAAAAACTTGACACCTAACTTAATTAAAATGCATCAACCGCGTGTGTAGCCGTGATGGTCTCTTCTCGGCGGAGTCCGGGAGGTGAACACGGTGTTGGAGTTATGCTTGAACGTAACTAGTTTCAGGATCACTTCTTGATCACTTCTAGTTCACGACCATTGCTTTGCTTCTCTTCTCGTTCTTATTTGCGTATGTTAGCACCATATATGCTTGTGCTTGCTGCAGCTCCACCTCACTACCTTTTGCTACCCATAAGCCTAAATAGTCTTGATCGCGAGGGTGTGAGATTGCTGAGTCCGCATGACTCACAGATTACTTCCAAAACTAGTTGCAGGTGCCGATGATACCGTGCAGGTGACGGAACCGAGCTCTAGGAGGAGCTCGATGAAGATCGTGTGTGTTGTGTTGTTTCGTTTCCAGTTGATCAGTAGTGGAGCCCAGTCGGGGTGATCGGGGATCTAGCATTAGGGGTGGTCTTCTTTTATTTTGGTTCCGTAGTCGGACCTTGATTGTATCTAGATGATGTAATGCTATATTCATGCATTGTGTGAAGTGGTGATTGTAAGCCAACTCTGTACCTCTTTCTTATTTAGTACATGGGATGTGTAAAGATTACCCCTCTCGCGACATGCCTACAATGCGGTTATGCCTCTAAGTCGTGCTCCGACACGTGGGAGATATAGTCGCATCCTGGGTGTTACAAGTTGGTAATCAGTGCCATCCCCGACTTAGGAGCCCCCTACTTGATTGAATCACTGGCGTTGTTGAGTCTAGAAAAATGTTTTGAGTCTTTTAGGATTATATATATCGGAGAGTAGGATTCTTTTTACTCCTCAGTCCCTTCGACGCTCTGGTGAGGCGTCCTGATGTAGAGTTTTGACTCTTCTCTTCTCAAATTTCACTAATTTTTTTTAGGATCACGCGGGTATCTTGGAATCGTTCCGATGGTTTTGTGACGAGAACATTGTTCTTGGTGCCTCCTGACATTTAGGGGTTGTGGAAGTGTCCCGGGGAGTTGAGCTCCGAGGTGTTGTCGTCATAATTTTATCGTTGCAGTTTTGGAATACCTGAGTTTCGCCGACATCGAAAATCTCTTTTATGAAGTTGTTGGTGAGATAACCTCGATGCCACCCAGTACTGGGGCGGGAGTTCGGTAGTATTGCCATAACTCGTATAACGGATGCTTTTCGAAGGTTGACGTAAATGATTTCCGAAAGTTTCTTGGTTATGTGTTGAAGGATGGATACAGCTGGATGTAGGATTTACTAGTTTTGGGTGAGATATATTGCTTCCCCTGTATCCCCAACACCTGATTGCATAACCAGAAAGTTTCGGGAGTTTATAAGTGGGAATTCAAGTAGCTCCTAGGATATCTTTCCGATAGATGTATGATATGAAATTGGGGTTCGACGTCTAGTGGTCCGCCTATCCACGGTTGGTTTTACAGTGGTTTCGTTGTGTCTTAAAGAGTCCTTGGCTATGCTGACTCGGGGACCTTCGTATGTGATGTGCACTACCTTGTACATGATGGTGCTGTACGATCGAGCCCGTGTGTGCCCCACAACGAAAACTTTGGACGAAATCTTTATCATATGTTTGTTCCGGCTTATTCTGGAAGTCAATCCATTTTTCCTTTTATTTGTGGTATTCGAGTTGCTTCAATGTCAAATGTTGATTCCATACCTTTCCTAAGTGGTGTTCTCACACTACTATGTCAATACTAATCCTTCTTGATAATCGGGATTGTCATGCCAATCCTTTTCAACCGGTGTGTCTCTCTTCAAGTGGATCCGATCACTTCAACATTCGCAAGATCAATTATCAGTTCTTCTCAATGGTGTTTGCTTCATCCGTTCCAAGTTTGCCTTTGTTTTCCCACCCTCCCATCCTTTTTCTTCAAGGACTCAGATCTCTTAATCAAGTATCCATCTTATGGTTGGGGAGTCCCTACATTCTTTTCCGTCAATGTTCTTATCCGGTGATTTCTCATGGAGATGCTCAGAAGTGTCAAGTTCATCATTCTTCGTTCTTTTTCTTCTCCGGTGGACTCAATTCAAGCTTTTAGTGTTGATCATTTTCCTTTCCTCATTTCAAATGCTTTCTTATGCCGTTGCACCTCATTATCATTCCACTTCTCACTATTCAATTGTTCCGGAGTGCTGAAGATATCTCAGAAGGTTCGTCTTTTCGTTCAACAGCTGTTCAACCTATTTCGAGGTTGTTATCTCATTCAAGCCATTTAATTCAACTGGCGCAATCTATCTCTTAAATCGTTCAACGGTGTTTTTGTCTTGAGTGGGCCCTAGCCCACAGGTCTTTTCCCAAGATCTTACCTGACTCTTCTTTTCTTTTCCCGGAGCTTCCTCTCAAATTCTTCAAGATCTGTCCAATTATTTTCATCATTGGTTCAACCTTTAAATTCCTCATCCCGGAGTATCTCAACAATTCTTGGTGGTGCTTCTCATTGTCATTCTCGGATTTGAAGACCAAAGGGGAGTTCCTCTTAAATCCTTACCCGTTCTTTCAAAGATTCATGGTGCTAGCCTTATGCCATCCTCTCATCATTGTTTTCGATTGCGAGAATTCTTTTCACCTATCCGGAGCAATTCATGAGTCTTTTTAGTTTGATTCTCCGAAAGCCATCATTTTGGGTTTAGTCATTCTCAGCTTTCATCTCTCATCCTCCAAATCTTACCGGTGCTTCGTTCAAGTATCCCCTAATCAGCTCGGGCTCTCTTCGTTCACTTGTATCTAAATCCTAGCAAGCATCTTCGTTCATTTGCTAATTCTTCCCGGTGTTTCTTTATATTTTTCTTTGTTCATTTTCAATTCTTACGGTGGTTTGCTCAAGATTCTATTCCATTGTTATCATATTAATTCATTCGTTGTTTCAATCCTACCGGTGGTTCGTTGAAGACATTCTCAAGTTGACGCTATATCTATCTTAATCCTTTCTACGAGAATAAGTAGTATGCCAAATCCATCGCTTGTCATCAATTTAATTGGTGAAGGTTATGCATAACATAATTCTTGTTCTTCTTTCATCCAAGTGATTAATTCATTCTTTCGGAGTTCGTTCATGATATCTTTTTCTCGGTTCGAGATGCTTTATCTTTCTTCCGGAGTTCCAAGTTTTTCCGCTTTATCTCGTCGCGAAGCTCCATCTAAATCATCGCAAGGCTTCACCTTGTGTTTTCAATTTCTCTTTCCTTTTGTTCGATCTTCCTTTCGTTACCGGAGTTGTTGATGGAGGCTACATGGTGGTTCGTCAAGGATCCTTTTCCCTCTTCAATTGTTCTTCAAGATATATCTCGAAGCTATGATCCGTCAAGCTATACTTCAAGTATTCTTCATCGTGCAATCCGGAGTGCAATTCTTTCTAACTTATCTTTTGAGATGGTGTTATGTCTTTCTTGACAATTTCCCTTCATGTTTCATGATTCAAAAGTTGTCAGGAATGAGATATTTTAAATTCACCAATCTCTTCATATCTTGGTTTATATTTCACCTAAAGCTTTCCCTAAGGATTGTTGCTATTTATGGTGCTTATAAATGATCCAAGTTCTTCATTTATCCTCCCGATGAAATAAGTTCCTCGTCTCCTTGTTCATATCAATCCAATCTACTATTTCCGTTAGTGGCGGAATTTCACCTCATAGTTTTGAGATGTTCTCCATAAGCCCACTACAACCTTGTCCTTTTCGTTGTTAGTTTTCCAACAACTCCATTCGACCCTTCTCCTAAAGATGCTTTGTCAAGCTCATTTGAGGTAGAAGATGTCGTTTTCCCCTCCGTTCTTTTGATTCCATTCTAACATTCGTTCCGGAGGCATGGTATTGTTGCTATATTCAACCATCATCTCATTTTGTCAAAGATCATGTTCTTTTCATGCTTATCCATTTAGCCGGAGTGTTGTACCCTCTGCTCAAGTTTTTTTTCTTCTAATCTCTTTTCAACTGGAGTGTTGTCCGAATTTGTTCTTCCTTGTTCCTCTTTTCTATCGGAGAGTTATCAACTTCGTCCATCTCAGTTGTATTCTTTTATCGAAATGGCTTAACCTTTCAAGGTTCTTTGGTTTCACTCGTTTGTCAAAGAAGCAGCTTAGTAATACCTCTTCTCTTTCTCTTCTGTTTTCCCTCCAGTGCCATCCTAGATCTCGGGACGAGATCCTCTCATACTTGTGGAGTGTTGTGACGCCCCAAGACCGAAGCTTCAGATGCCTTCCATATGTTCCGGGTTTTCGCCATGTGTTTCATTTGTGCCTGCCCTTTTATTTTTTGCATTGCATCATGTCATCATGCCTTCATCTCATAAATCTTTTGCAACTCAAATAAATAAACCGTATGGATTTTCAGTCCATTTAAACCGAGGGAATTCATATGGTGATTCTCTTTATAACATATCCTCCCGATATTGGGGGATCTATATTAAATATTCCATTTATACGGAATTCACCTTAATACACTTGCATATTAAATCCCTCGGCCTTTTCTTCTTCAAGTTGTTGACTCTCTAACCTTGCCTTATATCCTTTCATCATTTTCCAGAGCTCCACCTAAAATTTCAACATTTTTGATCACTCCAAAAAAACCTCATCCTAGTTCAAACACATTTGAATTAAATTCAAATGAGTTTGAATTCTTATCGTTCGATCTGGCCTTTTCTAATTTTCTTGGAACAAGCATAATTTTGTGAGTTCGGGAAAATTATCCCCATGCTCAAAAGCTTTTCCTAACCCTCTCTTTCTTTCCCTCTCTCTAATTTCTTTTTTGTTAAAGAGATAAGTGTTAAAGAGAGAGAGGGAGAAGAGAATCCAGGCCCATCTTTTCCCCGCAGTCCAACCAGCCCCTAAGGCCCACCTAACTATACCATGCGGCCTGACCTAGATGGCCCGAAGCCCAGCTCCTGCACCACACTCATCTCCCTCTCGTTCCCGCAGCACCGCCATATCCCCTCGATCCCCATCGCTCTCTTGCCCGATCCCCTAGCGCTCCCTCGCAGCACCTTTCTCTCCCTCGACCCCCTCGTCCTCCTCGCGATGTGCCCCCTCCTCCTCGTCCCAATCAGGAGGACCTCTCGTTCCACCGTCATCCTCCTTGCGCGAGGCCGCTGCCGCGCTGTCTCGCTCACCTACACCTCCAGTTCAGTCCGCCTGCGCCGCCCTTCGCCTGTCTCGGCCGGACACCGCCGTCAGGGCCCCGTCCCCACCTCCGGTGCGCCAAGGTCGTTTCCTTGCGGCCGCCATAGGCCAGCGCCACCTCCGGCCTCCTCTTCATCGGCATCGTCCCCTGCTCCTCACCTCGAGCAATGACGCTTCAAGGCCGGCCTCCTGCAGCTCGTCGTTGCTTGGGCTACCTACCACCAGCAATCAGCCGCGCCGCCGCCGTTTTGCAGGAGCTCCACCTCCCTGCTTCGCCTCCGCCTCTCCTCTTGCCGCTGCTCAAGTCCCTCGTCTGCCATGGCCTTCCTCCTGCCCATGCGTTTCTTTTCGTTCCCTGCACCGATGCGTCACCGGAGAAGCACCTACTCCTCTGCTTGGGGTCCCAGCGTCCCCAGATCGCCAGCAGCGTCGGCCTGCAGCCCTGCACCGCGCCCTGAACCGCCTTGGGCGTTGACCACCGCTGCTTCGTCATCCTCTCGCAAAGCTGTCATGGCAGGCAGGAACCCTGGCTCCTCTTGCAGTCGATGTGCCCTGCCTTGGCCTCCTGTTCACGATGACCAGGAGACCGCAAGAGACTTCTCTGTCGCCTATTTACATCGTTGGTCAACAGATTGATGCACGCCAAGTACCAGGTCAAGGAGGACCGCCAAGTTCGTCTTTCGATGTCTCCGAAATCGTCAAGTACCACGACATCAAGTACCCTGTGGATGTGCCAAGTGCCACGACGCCGCATAAATTTCTTCTTGAATGTGTATGACTACATGGATTCGTCAAGACCCTCACGTACGACTACACCCGATGATGCGTCTAGTACCTCTACCGATGACCCAAACACTATGACTACGTGTACCGCTACCGTCGCAAGAATCGACACCAGCAAGTCCGAAGACGCAAGTACCACTCCGAACCATGTACGACTACCGTCGCCGAAGACCCATGTAACGCAAGCGCCAAGTTCTACTACTTTCGCGTGAACCACTACTTCCCACAACGCCCCGAGAACATCTACTTCCTCTACTTGCACCGAACCCGAACCATCCCATTTGGGACGCTTTGAAGGTATAACCCCAAGACGACGCTCGTGAACGAATGAATGGATGTTGTATGAGATGCACCCTTGTCCGCCTCGAGTCCGAATTGTCGGTGCATGTTGCCCCTCTTTTGGCTTGTCACCGACATGTGGGAACCCGGTATCCGGGATCACTCCCCGTCACTCTTGCATGATCCGCACGTCCGATCACTTCTTTTGCACCGGTATCTCAATGAGTAGCCGGAACCGGTATGTTGCAGTGCCATCATCTTTGGATTCGTTGTCGTGGCACCCTCTCTTTCCACCACGGTGACAAATTCTTCATAATATGCTCACGTCAACATTTTCATAATATTGCATATAACTTGCATATGTCATCCATATCATGATAACAACATTTAAAATGTTAAAAAATTGTTGTTGCACCAAATTGCTAAACGCATGTGGGGATTTTTACCGGAAAGGTTATTTGTTGTTTCCGGCCTCACTTAAATTGCCTAAGATGTGTAGTTTACTTATGCTTCACCTCTTGCCATGCTTAACAACATTTAATATTGTTGAGTACATAAACAAGAGAGAACTAAATAATTGATGTGGTGTTCCGTCAATATGCAACTCGTTGCATATTGAGCTCCACTTAACTTGTAATTTAGTTTGTGCCTTTGCCATGCCATGCATATTTAAACTGGACATGCATCATACTTGTCTGTGCATCATGCCATGTTTACGTGATGGTTGTTTACTATGTTGTTTGTTTCTTTTCGGGAGTCTTCTCGCGTTAGCTTCGGTTTCGTTCCGGAGTTGTGAGGATCCGTTCGACTACGTCCGTTTGTCTTCTTCATGGACTCGCTCTTCTTCCTTGCGGGATCTCAGGCAAGATGACCATACCCTCGAAATAACTTCTATCATTGCTTGCTAGTTGCTCGCTCTTTGGCTTTTCCGCGATACCTACCACTTGCTATATCATGCCTCCCATATTGCCATGTCAAGCCTCTAACCCACCTTTCCTAGCAAACCGTTGTTTGGCTATG